>NC_091578.1:32819684-32837184 GCF_042767895.1 Penaeus vannamei | reverse complement strand
AAAGAAGGGGAATGCAAAGAATGGAATAACTGAGGAAAGGAAAGGAAGAGGGGAGAGGAGGGGAAAAACGTTTCTCATCTGCTGGTATGCACACTTACACAAAAATATGTGTGTATGTGTGTATGTATCTATATCTACATCTATCTAAATATCTGTCTATCCATCTATCTAATTATCTATCCGTCTGGCTGTCTGCTCATGTATCTATCTATGTCTTTATCTATATCCATCTTATTTATTTATATATGTATCTATATATATATATTATTCTGTCTGTCTTTATCTATATCCATTTATCTATATCCATGTATACACTCATATAAAGAGAAAGTAAGAGACAAATGTAGACATACAAACACAGATACAGACACACAGACACAAACACAGATGCAGACACACAGACACAGATGCAGACACACAGACACAGATGCAGACACACAGACACAGATGCAGACACACAGACACAGATGCAGACACACAGACACAGATGCAGACACAGACACAGACAGTGTTCACTATACAATTTTGAATTTTGCTTTTCATTTTCTTCATCAAAACTATTGCCATTCAAACCCCTCCTCCTTCCTCACCCCCCCCCTTACCTCTCCCTACAGATCAATAAGGTCGCTTTTCCTATCCTAGAACAATAGATACATAACCCTTTCGATGCAATAACGACCCCCCCCCTTGCAATATTGTCTTCGGGGATTCTCATAAGGAAAACTTGAATAATAAAAGCTTCTTATGCGGCCATTTCAATCTCCATTAATTGTGTTGCTTATCCACCCCTTCTTCTTTTATCTTTTATCGTTATTTTCCTTTTCTTATCGTTTCTTTTTGTTGTTGTTGTTGTTGTTTCTTTCTTGGTTTCATTTTCTTGCTTGTTTTGGTTTTTCTTTTTTGTTTTTTTTCTTTTGTTTCTTTTTCTTGCTTTTTTTTCTTTCGGTTTCTTGCTTGTTTTGGTTGGTATGATCTTTTTTTCTGTTATTCTTTCTTTCTTTATCACATAATTCTTACTGATATTCTTGTTATCTTTCTTTCCTTTTGTAACTCCATTTATTGACTCGTCTTTCTCCACTTCCTTCTCTCTCTCCATCGCCACCTTCTCCACTTTCTTTCCTCCTCCGTTAATTCCACTTACTCCTCCACCTCCACTTCCACTTTCACCTCTGCCGTCATCACTACAACCACCACCTCCTCCTCCTCCTCTTCTTCTTCCACCCTTTTCTCTTTTCTCTCCTTCCCTTCTTCGTTTTCTTTTTCTTCTTCTTCTTCCTCCTCCGTCTTCCTCCTCCTCCTCTCCTCCTCCTCCTCCTTCTTCTTCTTCTCCTCCTCCTCCTCTCTTCCTCCTCCCTCCTCCTCCTCCTTCTCCCCTACTTCTCTCCTCCTCCTTCCTCCTCCTCCTCTCCCTCCCTCCTCCTCCTCCTCCTCCCTTTCCTCCTTTCCCTTTCTCCTCCTCCTCCTCCTCCTCCTCCTCCTCCTTCTCCTCCTCCTCCTCCTCCTCCTTCTTCTTCTCCTCCTCCTCCTCCTCCTCCTCTTCCTCCTCCTCCTCCTTCTTCCTCCTCCACCTCTTCCTCCTCCTCCACCCCTTCCTCTTTCTCCTCCTCCTCCTCCTCCTCCCCCTCCTCCTCCTTTTCCTCCTCCTCCATCTCTTCCTCCCCCTCCTCCTCCTCCTCCTCCTCCTCCTCCTTCCTTCCCTCCCTCCTCCTTCCTTCCTTCCTCCTCCTCCTCCACCTCTTCCTCCTCCTCCACCTCTTCCTCCTCCTCCACCCCTTCCTCCTTCTCCTTCTCCTCCTCCTCCTCCTCCCCCTCCCCCTCCTCCTCCTTCCTTCCCTCCTCCATCTCTTCCTCCTCCTCCTGCTTCCTTCCCTCCCTCCTCCTCTCCTTCCTTCCTCCTCCTCCTCCTCCTCCTCCTCCTCCTCCCCCTCCTCCTCCTCCTCCCCCTCCTTCTCTTCTTCCTCCTCCTCCTCTCCCTCCCCCTCCTCCTCCTCCTCCTCCTTCCCTCCCTCCCTCCCTCCCTCCCCCTCCTCCTCCTTCTCTTCTTCCTCCTCCTCCTCCTCCTCCCCTTCCTCCTCCCCGTCCTCCTCCTCCATCCTTCTCCTCCTCCTCCTCCTCCTTCCTTCCCTCCTCCTCCCCCCCCCCTTTGTCGTTAACGGTAATGATTCAAAGGATTTAAATTTTCCCGGGTTTGAATTCACTGCTGTTACGTCAGCATTGAGTTATTGTTGCTTTTTGTGTATTTTTATTTGATTATTCATTTGTTTATCTGTTTGTCGTTTATTTTACTTACATCTGCATTGTTGTTGTTGTTTTTATTTTTATTTCTATTTGATTATTCATTTGTTTATCTGTTTATCGTTTATTTTACTTACTTCTGCATTGTTGTTGTTGTTTTTTATCTGTTTATTTATCTTTTTATGTATTTATTTGTTTCTTTCCCAATTTATGTCAGGCTTATGTATTATCTTATTTTGTTTTGCAATTTCGAATTTCTTATTCTTTATGGCGCAAGAAATTAATTTATTTCATTTGGAATTGTTGCTTTGATTGTTTTGACGTTTATTTTTGTTAACAATATCTTGCAAGAGTTAAAGATACAGAAAATTCCTCTTTTGAAGCAAACGACCGTTTTGTGGTTTAACGGACCATATTTTGGCGCCAAATTTTTTACTCGTGATTCTTTTTTTTCTTCTTTTTCCTTTTTTTCTTTTATTTTCGTTCATATCTTTTTGTTTGTTTGTTTACTATTCTATAATGTGTATGTATATTCATTTGCTTGTTTTCTTAATTTGTTTATTTGTTTCTTTTAACTGCAATAGTGAAGATTATAAAGATTGTGGTGGTGGTGGTGATTATGATAATGATGATAATAATAATCATGATTATAATTTTGATAATGGCATTGATGTTGAATTGGTAATGATATTGAAAAGGTTAAAGATGATATTAAATTGCAAAATCTGGCTTGCTCTCCAACAATGACACTAACTGACAACTGTAACTCTATTTGGATGTCCTTTAATTATTGTGATATTGACAAAGATAATTAGGATAGCAATTATAGTATCAACAACGATCATATATATATATATATATATATATATATATATATATATATATATATATATATATATATCTGTGTGTGTGTGTGTTCGTGTGTAAGTGTATGTGTGCGTATGCGTGCGTGTGCTTTGTGTGCGTGTGTGTGTGTGTGTGTGTGTTCGTGTGCTTGTGTGTGTGTGTGTGTGTGTGTGTGTGTGTGTGTTCGTGTGCTTGTGTGTGTGTGTGTGTGTGTGCGTGTGTGTGTGTGCGCTCGTGTGCGTGCGTGTGTGTGTGTGTGTGTGTGCGCGTGTGCTTGTGTGTGCTTGTGCGTGTGTGTGAATATAAAATCCTCAATGATAGGTTGCATGTAACCCATTAACTCCACACAGCCCCCCCCCACCACCACCACACCCTCCCCTCCCTAAATCCCCATCTCCCCCTCCCTCCATTACCTCCCCCCCCCCCCCCCCCGATTAAGGTGTGAAGGCAGATCATCATGCACGCTTCATGACACTTCCCTTCCCTCGCTTCTTCTGCCCGTCGTGATCATGCACGTGCAACAGACGGTACCATGCATGTGTTTTTTTTTTTTTTTTTTTTTTTTTTTTTACCTCCCTTTTCTCATTTTCGTTCTTCTTGTTCTTTTTTTCTCTTCATTTGTTCATTTTTTCCTCCTCTTCTTTCTTTTTCTGATTCTCCTTCTTCTACAGCTTGTTCCATATCTTCCCCTTCCTCTTCCTCCTCCTCTCCTTTTTCTTCTTTTTTTTCTACTCCTCCTCGTCTCCTTTCTCTTCCTTCTCCTCCACCTCCTGCTCCTCCTCCTCCTCCTCTTCTTCTTCCTCCTCCTCCTCTTCCAATTCCTCTTCCTCTTCCTCCTCCTCTTCTTCTTCCTCCTCTTCCTCCTGCTTCTCCTCCTTATTATCAATCTTCTTCCTTTTCTTCCTTTCTTCCTATTTCATATTATCACAATATCAAAAATATCAGATACGTAGTTGGTTTAATTAAACTAATTAGGGGTCAATTAAAGGTGATTGGGCAGAGGACGTGGTAATGATACGTTAACGATTAGGGTAATTAAGGGTTTTGATCATTAATAATGTTTTAAATATGATAATTTGCGTTTTAATACCATAGAAAATGGGGTTTGATAGTGTCCCAAACACTCGATAGATGGCAGTGATAATCTACGTATTTATCACCGTATAGATATGTCTTATCTCTTCAAATTGCTATTCTTTCTTTCCTTCTTCTTCCAGGAAAAGATAGTGGCGTTGATTAAACCCCAAAATTAGAAGATTAAAGAAAAAAAGGAAAAAAAATAGTTTACCCCGAAATTTTGTCACATTCCGTGCTTTATGGAGACTAATGCTAGGTTCCCTGATGCATTTTCTTGAAGATTAGATGTGATTTCTTTTCTTTCTTTTGTGCTTCTTCTTTTTCTTCATCATCGTCTTTTTTCTGCTTCTTCTTCTTCTTCTTCTTAATCTTCTTTTTCTTCCTTATACTTGTTATTATTCGTTTTCATATTATTCTTATTCTTTTTTTCATCCTCTTTTGCTTCTCCTTCTTCTTTTTCTTCTTCTTCTTCTTTTGAATCTTTTTTTCTTTATACTTGTTATCATTCGTCTTCTTACTCTTCTTTCTCTTCACCCTTTTTGCTTCTTCTTTTTCCTTTGCTTCTGATTTTGGCTCCTGTTCATTTTGCTTCTTCCTTTTATTATCTTAGTTTTTCTTCTTTCTTTTTCTTGCTCTTCTTTTGCTTCTTCCTTTTCCCTCTTCTGCATTTCTCTGATGCCCGTTCTCCTCTTCTTATCACATTCTCTTCGTCTATCTCCCTTACCCTCTTATCCCTTCTCCCCTCTTACTCTCCTCTCCTCCTCCACTTCCCCCTCCTCGCTCCTTCTCTACATCCTTTCGCTTCTCCCTTCCTCTTCCTGATCCTCATCTTCCTTCTCCACCACCACACCTTCCCCTGCCCACCTTCCCTTATCTCTTCCTCCTCCTCCTCTTTCTCCACCACCACATCCACCCCCTGCCCCCACCCCTCCCCCATCTCTTCCGCCTCTTCCTACTACTCCTCACCTTCCTCCTCCACCACTACATCCTCCCCCTACCCCCCTCCCCTATCTCCCCCATCTTCTCCTCCTTCACCATCACACCCTCCCCCTCCTCCTCCTCCTCCTCCTCCTCCTGCCCAATCCCTTACCCCATCTCTCCCATTTCCCCCTCCCCCTGCCCCCCCCCCTTCCTCCTCCTCTTCCCCCCCCCCTATCTCCCCCTCCTCTTCCCCCTCCCCCTCTCACACCAGCGGCAATCTGCTAGAAAAGCCGCTATCTGCTCCCCATTTGTCGCTAAACAGAGCAGGTTCTCGCTCGCATCACCGTCTGTATGGGAAGTACCCCTTGCGCTTGGCGATGCTCCGGCAGTCGTCTTTGTGCTCTGAGGAGGAGTGTTGCGTCTGCTCTGTTGTTCGTTTTTGATGCTTCTACAATGAGTTTTTTACTTCTGATTTTTTTTTTTTTTTACTTCTTCTTCTAATTCTTCTTTTCTTCTTCTGTCTTATTTTTCTTCTTTTAATTCTTTTTTCTTCTTATCCTTATTCAATTTATCTTTCTTCTTGTTTTCTTCTTCATTATCATCTTCTCTTTCTTCTTCTACTTCTTCTTTTTCTTCTTTTTTTCTCTCCTTCTCCTTATTCCTCTTTGTTCCTCTGTTTCTTCTCCTTCTTCTTCTATATCTTCGACTACTTCTTCTATCTCTTCTACTTCTTCTTCTTCTGTCCATTCCTCTTCCTTATTTTCATTTTTTTCCTTTATCCTTCATCTCCGTCTCCTTTTGTTACTCTCTTACTGAACTTTTAAATGTTTTCATCTTATTATTTCCCTTTTTTATTATTTATTGACCGTCTTCTACTCCTGCCCTCTTTTCGTTGAATCTATCCTCATTTCTCTCATTTTCTTTCCCCCTTTTCCCATTTTCTCATTATCTTTCCCCCTTCCCTCATCTCTCACACTTTCTTTCCCCCTTTCCTCATTTCTCTCATTTTCTTTCCCCCTTTCCTCATCTCTCGCATTTTCTCCCACCCTTCCCTCACTTCACACACCCTTTCTTTCCCTCTTTCCTCATCTCTCACATTTTCTTTCTCCTTGCTTCATCTCTCTCATCTTCTTTTACCCTTTCCTCACTTCACACCCTTTCTTTCCCCTCTTCCTCATCTCTCTCCAGCAGTTTCTTCCCGTCACTTCACTCACTTTATTTCCCTTCTTCCTCATCTCACACATTTTCTCTCACCCATTCCTCACCTCACTCCCTTTCTTTCCCTTCTTCCTCATCTCTCGCATTTTCTCCCACCCTTTCCTCACTTCACTCACCTTCCCTCCCTTCTTCTTCATCTCTCGCATTTTCTCCCCCCTTTCCTCACTTCCATTTTCTTCCACCCTTTTCTCACTTCACTCACTTTCTTTCCCTTCTTCCTCACTTCACACCCTTTCTCTCCCTTCTTCCTCATCCCTCGCATTTTCTCCCACCCTTCTCTCACTTCACACATTTTCTCCCACCCTTCCCTCACTTCACACACCTTCTTTCCCTTCTTCTTCTCTTCACTCACTTTATTTCCCTCCTTCCTCATCTCTCGCATTTTTCTCCCACCCTTCCCTCACTTCACACCCTTTCTTTCCCTTCTTCCTCATCTCTCGCATTTTCTCTCACCCTTTCCTCACTTCTCCCATTTTCTCCCCATCCTTTCCTCACCACACTTTCTTTCAACCTCTCCTCACTTCTCCCATTTTCTCCCACCCTTTCTTTCCCCTCTTCCTCATCACTCGCCAGCAGTTTCTTCCCGCCCGCACCAGGAACTGTCTCTTAGCAACAGGAGGTGTCTTTTCCCACAACAGAAGACGACCGGCGGTGGGTGTGCGTCTCGCGGTTACGTGGGCGTGCGTTAGCGTTTACGTGGGCGTGTGTTAGCGTTTACCGGGGCGTGCGTTAGCGTTTACGTGGGCGTGCGTTAGCGTTTACGTGGGCGTGCGTTAGCGTTTACGTGGGCGTGCGTCTCGCGGTTACGTGGGCGTGCGTTAGCGTTTACGTGGGCGTGTGTTAGCGTTTACGGGGGCGTGCGTTAGCGTTTACGTGGGCGTGCGTTAGCGTTTACGTGGGCGTGCGTTAGCGTTTACGTGGGCGTGCGTTAGCGTTTACGTGGGCGTGTGTTAGCGTTTACGGGGGCGTGCGTTAGCGTTTACGTGGGCGTGCGTTAGCGTTTACGTGGGCGTGCGTTAGCGTTTACGTGGGCGTGCGTTAGCGTTTACGTGGGCGTGCGTTAGCGTTTACGTGGGCGTGCGTTAGCGTTTACGTGGGCGTGCGTTAGCGTTTACGTGGGCGTGCGTCTCGCGGTTACGTGGGCGTGCGTTAGCGTTTACGGGGGCGTGCGTTAGCGGTTACGTGGGCGTGCGTTAGCGTTTACGTGGGCGTGCGTGTCGCGGTTACGTGGGCGTGCGTTAGCGTTTACGTGGCGTGTGTTAGCGTTTACGTGGGCGTGCGTCTCGCGGTTACGTGGGCGTGCGTTAGCGTTTACGGGGGCGTGCGTTAGCGGTTACGTGGGCGTGCGTTAGCGTTTACGTGGGCGTGCGTGTCGCGGTTACGTGGGCGTGCGTTAGCGTTTACGTGGGCGTGTGTTAGCGTTTACGTGGGCGTGCGTGTCGCGGTTACGTGGGCGTGCGTTAGCGTTTACGGGGGCGTGCGTTAGCGGTTACGTGGGCGTGCGTTAGCGTTTACGTGGGCGTGCGTGTCGCGGTTACGTGGGCGTGCGTTAGCGTTTACGTGGGCGTGTGTTAGCGTTTACGTGGGCGTGCGTGTCGCGGTTACGTGGGCGTGCGTTAGCGTTTACGGGGGCGTGCGTTAGCGGTTACGTGGGCGTGCGTTAGCGTTTACGTGGGCGTGCGTGTCGCGGTTACGTGGGCGTGCGTTAGCGTTTACGTGGGCGTGTGTTAGCGTTTACGTGGGCGTGCGTGTCGCGGTTACGTGGGCGTGATGTTGTTGTTGTGGTGTGGTTGTTCTCAGCCTGGATATGTTGGTGGGATTTTGATGAAGTTTATGGGTTGCTTTGGTTATTTTTTATTTTCTTTTTTCTTTTTCGTTCTTTCTTTTTCTTTTTTCTTTTTCTTTCTTTCTTTTTTCTTTGATTTTCTTTCTTTTTTTCATTTCTTTTCTTTTCTTTCTTTACTTTCTCTCTTCATTGGTGCTGTGGTGTGATTGTGGATTCTTATGAAGTTTATGGTTGCTTTGTTTATTTTTTCTTTTTTTCTTTTTCTTTTTTTCTTTGATTTTCTTTTTTTTTCATTTCTTTGCTTTTCTTTCTTTACTTTCTTTCTTCATTGGTGTGGTGGTGTGGTGTTTCCGAACGTGGATTCTTATTTAGTTTATCTTATTTAGTTTATGCTTTTCTCTATTCTTTCTTTCTTTTTTTCTTTTCTTTCTAAATTTTCTTCCTTCTTTCCTCTATCTGCTTCCTTTTCCAATTTCGGTTCTTTCTCTCTTCGTTTCCCACTTTCTCTCCACCTCCATCCCCTTCCCCTTTCCCCTTTTCCTTCACCTCCTCCTCCTCTTTCACCATCTCCACTTCCTTCACCATCCACTATCTCTTTCCCTCGCCTTCTCCTCTTCCTCTCCCGCCTCTTCCTACACTTGCTGCATCATCGTCCTCCTTCTCCTCCTCCTCCGCTTTCTCCGTCTCCTTGTATTCCTCCTCCTCCTCCTTCTCCTTTCCCACTACCCTCTCTTTCCTTCCCTCGCCTCTCCACTGCCTTCTCCTCACCCTCCTTCCACCTTCCCCACCTCTTCTTCCTCGCTTCTCACCTCCTCCTTCCTTCTCAACTTTTCCCTTTCACACCACCCCTTCCTTCGCCTCCTCCTCCCACCTCCCACTCACTTCTCCCCACTCCCCTCCCTCCCTTCCTACCCCCAATCCACCCATCCACCCATCCACCCCCCCCTCCTCCCCACTCCCCTCCCACCCCCTCCCACCCCCACTACCTCCTTCACCCTCCACTCACCTCCTTTAACCCCTCCCCCCGCCCCCACTCACTTCCTTCACCCCCTCCACCCATCCACCCCCCCCTCCTCTCCCCACGCCCTCCTCCCCACTCCCATCCCTTCCTACCCCCTCCCACCCCCACTCACCTCCTTCACCCCCTCCCACCCATCCACCCCCCCTCCTCTCCCCACTCCCCTCTCCCCCCCACTCACCTCCCCCACCCTCCCCCCCACTCACCCCCTCCCACCCCCTCCCACTCCCCCCCTCCCCCCCACTCACCCCTTCACCCCCGCCACGGAGGTGGAAACGGATGGCGAGGTTGGTGGAAGAGGCTGACGGCGGTGGTAGAAGCGGCTGACGGAGGTGGTGGAAGCGGCTGACGGCGGTGGTGGAAGCGGATGGTGAGGTTGGTGGAAGCGGCTGACGGCGGTGGTGGAAGTGGATGGCGAGGTTGGTGGAAGAGGCTGACGGCGGTGGTGGAAGGGGCTGACGGCGGTGGTGGAAGGGGCTGACGGCGGTGGTGGAAGTGGATGGCAAGGTTGGTGGAAGAGGCTGACGGCGGTGGTGGAAGGGGCTGACGGCGGTGGTGGAAGGGGCTGACGGCGGTGGTGGAAGGGGCTGACGGCGGTGGTGGAAGCGGATGGCGAGGTTGGTGGAAGAGGCTGACGGAGGTGGTGGAAGCGGCTGACAGCGGTGGTGGAAGTGGATGGCGAGGTTGGTGGAAGAGGCTGACGGCGGTGGTGGAAGCGGCTGACGGCGGTGGTGGAAGCGGCTGACGGCGGTGGTGGAATTGGCTGACGGCGGTGGTGGAAGCGGCTGATGGCGGTGGTGGAAGCGGCTGACGGCGGTGGTGGAAGCGGCTGACGGCGGTGGTGGAAGCGGCTGACGGCGGTGGTGGAAGCGGCTGACGGCGGTGGTGGAAGCGGCTGACGGCGGTGGTGGAAGGGGCTGACGGCGGTGGTGGAAGGGGCTGACGGCGGTGGTGGAAGGGGCTGACGGCGGTGGTGGAAGGGGCTGACGGCGGTGGTGGAAGGGGCTGACGGCGGTGGTGGAAGGGGCTGACGGCGGTGGTGGAAGCGGATGGCGAGGTTGGTGGAAGAGGCTGACGGAGGTGGTGGAAGCGGCTGACAGCGGTGGTGGAAGTGGATGGCGAGGTTGGTGGAAGAGGCTGACGGCGGTGGTGGAAGCGGCTGACGGCGGTGGTGGAAGCGGCTGACGGCGGTGGTGGAAGGGGCTGACGGCGGTGGTGGAAGCGGCTGACGGCGGTGGTGGAAGCGGCTGACGGCGGTGGTGGAAGCGGCTGACGGCGGTGGTGGAAGCGGCTGACGGCGGTGGTGGAAGCGGCTGACGGCGGTGGTGGAAGCGGCTGACGGCGGTGGTGGAAGCGGCTGACGGCGGTGGTGGAAGCGGCTGACGGCGGTGGTGGAAGCGGCGGCCGGCGGTGGTGGAAGGGGCTGACGGCGGTGGTGGAAGGGGCTGACGGCGGTGGTGGAAGCGGCTGACGGCGGTGGTGGAAGCGGCTGACGGCGGTGGTGGAAGCAACTGACAACACACCTTATTGTTGTTGGCAGTTGGGTGGTTTCGTTCGGTGTCGGTGTTGGCATGGTGGTGGTAGGTTTCCAGTCGTGTTTGTTTAAGTGTTTGTTTGTTTGTTTATGATTTTTTTATTTGTTGATCTATTTGTATTATTTATCTATTTATTTATTTATTCTACTCTTATTTATCTATCTACATCTATCTATTCATCTACTTTTTTATTTTCTTGATTTCCTCATTTATCCACTCATCCTTTCATTCATCTATTTATTTACTTATTTATCTATTTCCCTAGACATCCATTTATCCATTCACCCTCTTTTAGATGGATAGAACAACACAAAGAAATTCATTCATGTTTTTAATTTCATCTAATCATCGTCTTTATCAATCATTGTCATTATTCTTTTTTTTTTATCATCGTCCTTTTTCTTTTGACAACATCCTTAGTGAATGGGTGTTTTTCTCGGCGTTGCTAAATCATATAGATCCTAATATCCTAATATCCTAATCCTAATCCTAATATCCTCATCCTAATATCCTAATCCTAATATCCTCATCCTAATATCCTAATCCTAATATCCTCATATCCCAATCCTAATATCCTCATCCTAATATCCTAATCCTGATCTTAATATCTGACAACATCCTTGGTGAATAGGTGTTTTTCTCGCCGTTGGCAAATTATATAGATCCTAATATCCTAATCCTAATATGCTAATCCTGATCCTAATCCTAATATCCTAATCCTGATCCTAATCCTAATATCCTAATCCTGATCCTAATCCTAATATCCTAATCCTGATCCTAATCCTAATCTTAATATCTGACAACATCCTTGGTGAATAGGTGTTTTTCTCGCCGTTGGCAAATTATATAGATCCTAATATCCTAATATCCTAATCCTAATATCCTCATCCTAATATCCTAATATCCTCATATCCCAATCCTAATATCCTCATCCTAATATCCTAATCCTGATCTTAATATCTGACAACATCCTTGGTGAATAGGTGTTTTTCTCGCCGTTGGCAAATTATATAGATCCTAATATCCTAATATCCTAATCCTAATATCCTCATCCTAATATCCTAATCCTAATATCCTCATATCCCAATCCTAATATCCTCATCCTAATATCCTAATCCTGATCTTAATATCTGACAACATCCTTGGTGAATAGGTGTTTTTCTCGCCGTTGGCAAATTATATAGATCCTAATATCCTAATCCTAATATCCTCATCCTAATATCCTAATATCCTCATATCCCAATCCTAATATCCTCATCCTAATATCCTAATCCTGATCTTAATATCTGACAACATCCTTGGTGAATAGGTGTTTTTCTCGCCGTTGGCAAATTATATAGATCCTAATATCCTAATATCCTAATCCTAATATCCTCATCCTAATATCCTAATCCTAATATCCTCATATCCCAATCCTAATATCCTCATCCTAATATCCTAATCCTGATCTTAATATCTGACAACATCCTTGGTGAATAGGTGTTTTTCTCGCCGTTGGCAAATTATATAGATCCTAATATCCTAATCCTAATATGCTAATCCTGATCCTAATCCTAATATCCTAATCCTGATCCTAATCCTAATATCCTAATCCTGATCCTAATCCTAATATCCTAATCCTGATCCTAATCCTAATCTTAATATCTGACAACATCCTTGGTGAATAGGTGTTTTTCTCGCCGTTGGCAAATTATATAGATCCTAATATCCTAATATCCTAATCTTAATATCCTCATCCTAATATCCTAATATCCTCATATCCCAATCCTAATATCCTCATCCTAATATCCTAATCCTGATCTTAATATCTGACAACATCCTTGGTGAATAGGTGTTTTTCTCGTCGTTGGCAAATTATATAGATCCTAATATCCTAATATGCTATTCCTAATCCTAATATCCTCATCCTAATATCCTAATCCTGAACTTAATATCTGACAACATCCTTAGTGAATGGGTGTTTTTCTCGGCGTTGGTAAATCATATAGATCCTAATATCCTAATATCCTAATATCCCAATCCTAATATCCTCATCCTAATATCCTAATCCTGATCTTAATATCTGACAACATTCTTGGTGAATAGGTGTTTTTCTCAGCGTTGGTAAACCATATAGATCCTAATATCCTAATATCCGAATCCTGATCCTAATATCCTAATCCTAATATCCTAATCCTGACCCTAATCCTAATCTTAATATCTGACAACATCCTTGGTGAGTAGGTGTTTTTTCTCGGCGTTGGTAAATCATATAGATCCTAATATCCTAATCCTAATATCCTAATCCTGATCCTAATATCTGACAGCAGCCTTGGTGAATAGGTGTTTTTCTTAGCGTTGGTAAATCATATAGATCCTAATATCCTAATCCTAATATTCGAATCCTATTCCTGATCCTAATATCCTCATCCTAATATCCTAATCCTAACGTCTGACAACATCCTTCCACCGGAGATGATTTGCCAACCCCTTCACGTGATTCGTATAAAGGCTGTGTCACACTAGCACTTTTTCCGTCAAATTGTTGACCATTTTATTTAACGTAAATACGAACATTCTCGAATATAACTCTTGATTTGACTACACTTGGCTGAAAAAAAAGTTGACGGAAAGGTTTTCAGACGGAAACGATCATTATCATCTGACTGGAAAATCGACAATTCAAATTTTTAGAAAATTGTCAAACAACTGACGGGAAAAATGCTAGTGTGACAGTACCTTAAGTTTGACACGGTGTTGGAAGGCCCATTGTTGATGCTGACAACTTGACTACATTCTTCTATCTGAAATTATTTGACAACACCTTCACACGATTGTTAAAAGTGTTTTGGTGTTGGTAAGTCTGGCAACGAGTAATATCTTTCCATCTAAATTCGCGTGACAACCTTCGCACGATTTTTCCCCAATCCTGACAGCTGACAACATCTAGTAACCATCTGACAACACCTCCGCACGATTTTTCCCCCAATCCTGACAACTGACAACATCTAGAAACCATCTGGCAACACCTCCGCACGATTTTTCCCCCAATCCTGACAGCTGACAACATCTAGAAAGCATCTGACAAGACCTCCGCACTTTTTTTTTCCAATCCTGACACCTGACAACATCTAGAAACCATCTGACAACACCTCAGCCCGAGTGTTAAAAATCTCTCTCGGTGTTGATGAGCCTGACACCCTGACAACATGTTCCCCATCTTTTAATCGCTTGACAGCACCTGCACATTATAGATTTACACGGTGTTGGAACATTTAAGACGACCTGACACCACTTGGTACCTGCCAACAGCTGACAACACTTTCTAATCCTCTTTGTGCTGCGGGAATTTTGCCTGAGTGACCCGCGGGTTGGGAGTCGGGTTCATGAGGAGGTTCAATTGTTTATTAGTAATGTTAAGTCGGTTCAATTTACTTTCTTTCTTCATTTTTTTTTTTTTTTAACTATCTTTTCTGTCTGTGTCTCTGTCTGTTTTTGTTTTGTTTTGTTTTTCTTTCTCTCTTTCTCTCGCTTTCTTTCTTTCTTTCTTTCTCTCTGTGTGAAGACATTCCCATTCATCATCATCGTGTGCATTCTATTTTTTGTTTTCATTTTAATCATTGGCATTATCTTTTATTTTGAAATACAACAAAAACAACAGTAATGATCAAAGATGTTATGTATATAATAATAATAATAATAATTATTATTATTATTATTACCATAATAATAATAATAATAATAATAATAATAATAATAATAATAATAATAATAATAATAATAATAATAATAATAATAATAGGAGAAAAAACTGAACATTTGTCATGTAAAACCAAGCGCCTTTCCATCAGCATATTAAATCCCCAAATTCATAAATTCACAAACCCTGCGAATCACATTAACAAACCCACAAAAGAAGATGAGGAAGAACGGGAAGGGAAAAAAAAAGAGAGCATCTGGATTACGTCGGCAGCATCAAGAGGGATCCAATTCTCCCTGAATAAAGGATCTAATCCTCCTCGTCCAGGCAGTAATCCCTCGCTAATTCCATATTTACCATTGGATCCTGTCCTGCCTGTCCGATGCTGATAATAAAATGCCTAACCTGGTCTGTCCACACCGCTTATTGTTTGCTCGATGAGTGGCCCCGCGACGGGGAGGGTTGGGTTATGCTCGTTCAGGGGCCTCGTTTATTACTTTCGATTATTTTTTTAAATCTTTACGTTTTTGTTTTTAGTTATTTGTTATTGTTTTTATAATTTCTTTTATTATTATCATTTTAATTAATATGATTAAAACACTGATGAGAGAGAAGTAGAGAGAGAGAGAGAGAGAGAGAGAGAGAGAGAGAGAGAGAGAGAGAGAGAGAGAGAGAGAGAGAGAGAGAGAGAGAGAGAGAGACGGAGATAGAAATAGACGGAGATAGAAATAGAAATAACAAAAAATCATCCAATCACAAGTAATAATCAACAAATTACGGAATTATCATCATCTCTTCCTCTCTCTCTTCCCTTTCGTAAATCCGCCATTATATTCATTATCCTCTCTATTTCCTCCTGCCTCCCAGAACAACAGAGAGAATAACAACTAATTAACACTTGGAACAAAAACATCTTTAGTAACTGTATATGGCTACATTATAATGACGATACTCTCACAATAACAACAGCTATAGCAACAATTATTACACGACACCACCACCAACAACAATAACAATAATAATAACAACAATAACTACAACAGTAGTAACGACAATAGCAACAACAACAATAACAACAACACCCAGCACCCTTCCCACCACCACCAAACCCCTCCCACCACCATCCCCTACTCCTCCCACAAAACCCCAATCACCACCACACCCCTCCCACCACCACCACCACCACCCCTCCCACCAAACCCCAATCCACACTACCCCTCCTCCCCCCACCACCACCACCCTTTCCACCAAACCCCACCCATCCCACAAAACCCCAATCACTACCACCCCTAACACCACCACCACCACCTCCCACCACCCTACGCCCTCCACCTCCCCCTTGCCCTCCTTACCCCTCCCACCTCCACCACCCCCATCCTTCTCAGCACCCCTCCCCCCACCACCACCCCTCCCCCCACCACCACCACCCTTTCCACCAAACCCCACCCATCCCACAAAACCCCACCCATCCCACAAAACCCCAATCACTACCACCCCTAACACCACCACCACCACCTCCCACCACCCTACGCCCTCCACCTCCCCCTTGCCCTCCTTACCCCTCCCACCTCCACCACCCCCATCCTTCTCAGCACCCCTCCCCCCACCACCACCCCTCCCCCCACCACCACCACCCTTTCCACCAAACCCCACCCATCCCACAAAACCCCAATCACTACCACCCCTAACACCCACCTCCCCCTCCCCCCACCGCCCCCACCCTTTACCACCAACCCTACCCCCACCCATCCCACCATCCCTACGCTCTCCCCCCCCTTTATCCCCTCCACCATCACCCCCCCTCCCCCTACCCACCACCCTAACCCCTCCTCCCCTCTCCACCCTCCCCCCCCACCCCCTCTCCCCCTACCCCCCACCCCACCACCACCCCCTCCCCCAATCACCCCCACCCCCAATCCACCCCCCACCCCACCCCCACCCCCCCACCCAACCCCGCCAACACTAAAGCGAGCGACGGGTCGTATTCCGGGCCTCCCACCTTGATCGAATTACCGTCGACGTTTTGACGCCATTACGGACACGGACACGGCGGCCCTTCGCGACCGCCTCCTCCTCCTCCTCCTTCCGCTCGTTATCGCTCGGGGGTCAAGGTAGAGGGGAAGGGGGAGGGGGGATGGGGAAGGAGGGGGAGAGGAGAGGATGGGAGGGGGAGGATGGGGAGGGGAGGGGATGGTTATGGGGATGGGGTAGGGGGAAGGGGAGGGAGTGGAGGAGGAGGAGGGGGATGGGAAGGGGGGAGGGATGGGGGGGAGGAGGGAGGAGGGAGGGGTAGGGAGTGGATGGGGAGGGTGGAGGGAGGAGAGGGGGAAAGGAGGAGGAGGAAGGGGGAGGGAGGGGTAGGGAGTGGATGGGAAGGGGGAGGGAGGTAGGGAGGAGAGGAAGGGATGGGGGAGGAGGGAAGGGGAAAAGGGGAAGGGGGGTAGGGAGTGGATGAAGGGGGAGGGGGAGGAAGGAAGATGGGGAGGGGGAGGGGGAGGAGGGCTGGGGAGGAAAAGGGAAGGAGGAGGAGGAGGGATACGAAGAGGACAGAGAGACAGGATGGGGAGTGGAGGGAGGAGGGTGGAAGGGGAACAGGGAAAGTGGAGGGAAGGCGAGAGGAAGAAAGGGTAAAAGGGAAGGAAAGGAGAGAAAGGAAAGTAAGAGGGAGAAGGAGGAGGAAGGGAAAATAAGAAAGAGAGGGAAGGGGTGAATTGAGGATGATGGATACGGACGAAAGAGAAGGAGAAGGAAAAATAAGATAATAAAAAATAAAAATTATAAAGTAAAGAGAAAAAGAAGAAAGATAGAGGTGAAAGGGAGAAGATGGAAGGGAGAAAGAAGGGAGAAGAGGAAGGAGAAAGAAGGGAAAAAGGAAAAAGGAGAAGGGAGAAGGAAGAAAGGAAGAAAAGGGGAGAAAGAAGGAAGAAGCGAAAAAGCGAGAAAGAAGGGAGAAGGGAGAAAGAAAGAGGAAGGGAAAAGCGAGAAAGGATAATAGAAAAGCGAGAAAGAAGAGAAAGGGAAAAAGGGAGAAAGAACGAATAAGAGAAAAGCGAGAAAAAAGAAAAAAGCGAGAAAGAAGAAAAAAGCGAGAAAAAAGAGAAAAGCGAAAAAGAAGGAAAAAGCGAGAAACAAGAGAAAAACGAGAAAAAAGAAAAAAGCGAGAAAGAAGAGAAAAGCGAGAAAGA
>NC_091578.1:32798944-32814184 GCF_042767895.1 Penaeus vannamei | reverse complement strand
AGAGAGAGAGAGAGAGAGGGAGAGGGAGAGAGAGAGCGGGACAGAGACAGAGAGAGGGAGATAGAGACAGAGAGGAGAAAAGAACAAGAAAACGAAGAGGAACATAAGGAATAAAAACGGAGAAGAAGCACAAGAAGAAGAAGAAAAGGAAGAAGAGGATGAGAAAGAGAACTAAGGAAGAGAAAGAGTACTAACTAACCAGTGCTACAATAAACATAACTTACAACATAAAATACAACAGTACACATACGTACACAGGCACACACAGACAGACACTCACATATACACACATGAACGGGGAAAGAAAAATGAAAAAAAAAAACATAAAATAAAATAAAAAACAAACACACTAACGAGAGAAATAACAAAAGAGAAAAAAGAAAGAAAAAAAGAAATAAGGAAAGAAATAGAAAGAAAGAGAAAAAAACAGGAAGAAAGAAAAACTAGGAAAAAGAGAAAAAACGAAAGAAAGAAATAAAAAGAAATACACAAATCAATAAAGCAAACAGAAGGAAAGAGAGGAAAAAGAAAAAGAAAACGATAGAAAGAAAGAAAAAGAAATATACAAATCAATAAAAAGAAACAGAAAAGAAAGAAAGGAATAAGAAAAAAACGAACGAAGAAAGAAAGCACAGAAAGAAATACATAAATCAGTAAAAGAAACAGAAAGAAAAGAAAAAGAAAACGAAAAAGAAAAAAAGAAATACGCAATCAATAAAAGAAACAAGAGAAAGAAGAATAAAGAAAAAACGAACGAAAGAAAAAGAAATATAAAAAACAGAAAGGAAGAAAAGGAAAAAGAAATACACAAATCAATAAAAAGAAACAGAAAGAAAGAAAGAAAAAAAGAAAGAAAGAAAGAAAGAAAAGAAAGAAAAGAAATACATAAATCAATAAAAGAAACAGAAAGAAAGAAAGGAAAAAAAAAAAAAACAAAGAAAGAAACAAAAGAAAAAGAAATACATAAATCAATAAAAGAAACAGAAAGAAAGAATGAAAAAAAACAAAGAAAGAAAGACAGAATGAAAGAAAGAAAAGAAATACACAAATCAGAATGAAAAAGAAACGAATGAAAGAAGAAACAACGAACGAAAGAAAGAAAGAAAAAGAAATATATAAATAAATAATAAAAAAAGAAAGAAAGAAAGAAAGAAAAGAAACACACAAAAAAAAGAAAAGAAAAGAAAACAGAAAGGAAGAAGGAAAACACATAAATAAAAAAAGAAAAGAAAAAAACAGAAAGGAAGAAAAGGAAAATCAACCTTACCAGCCTTGAAAGAATCGCCGGCAACCGAAACAGCTTCTCGGCGGGGAACCGACAGCAGACGAGAAGAAAAAGGTCAATTAAGAGACAGGAAGGGAGAGAGAGGGGAAGGGGGAAAGAGGGGAGTGGAGGTGGAGGAGAAGGGTGAAGAGGGGAGAGAGGGAGAGGGAAGGGGTAAGGGGTAGTGAGGGAGGGGGAAGAAGGGGGAGTGAGGGGAAGGGGGAGTGAAGGAAGAGAGGGGGAAGAGGGGAGTGAAGGGAGGGGGAAGGAGAAGGTAGGAGTGAGGGGGGGGAGGGTGAAGGGGAGTAGTGAGGAGGAAGGGTGAGGGAAGGGGGGAAGGAAGGGAGTGAGGAGAGAGAGGGGGAAGGGGGAGCAGGAGAGGAAGAAAGAGGGGATGGGGGTGAGGGGGAGAGAGGGGAAGAGAAGAGAGAGGAGAAGAAAGGGATGAGGGTGGAGAGGGGAAGGGGGCTGAGGGGAAGAAGAGGCAGGGAAAGGGAAGGTGAGAGGAGAGAGGGGGAAGAGGGGGGAGTGAAGGAAAGAGGGGGAGCAGGAGAGGAAGAGAGTGAGGACAAGATAGGGAAAGAGTAGAGTGAGGAGAGAAAAAGAGAGGAGAGAGAGGGGGAAGAGGGGAGTGAAGAGAGAGCAAGGGATGGGGGAAGGGGAGAGAGGGGAGGAAGGGAAGGGAGAAAGGACGAGTTTGCGAATTGAAGGGAGGAATAAGAATGAGAAGAAAAAGGAGAAGAAGAAGAAGTAGAAGGAGAAGAAGAAGAAGGAGAAGAAGAAGGAGAAGAAGAAGGAGAAGAAGAAGAAGGAGAAGAAGAAGGAGAAGAAGAAGAAAAAGGAGAAGAAGAAGATGAAGGAGAAGAAGAAGGAGAAGAAAAAGGAGAAGAAGAAGAAGGAGAAGAAGAAGGAGAAGAAGTAAAAGAAGAAGAAGAAGGTGAAGGAGAAGAAGTAGAAGAAGAAGAAGAAGAAGGAGAAGGAGAAGGAGAAGAAGAAGGAGACGAAGAAGGAGAAGAAGAAGGAGAAGAAGAAGGAGAAGAAGAAGCTACAAAGAAATAGAGGAAAAGAGGAAAGAGGAGAGACATACGAAGAACCAAGAAGAAGAGAAAAGAGCAAAATAAAAAAGAAAGAAAGAACAAGAGTAAAAGAAAAGGAAAAAAAAAGTAAAGAGGAGCTAGGAGAGGGGGAAGGAAAGAAAAGACAACAATTAAAGACGATGGAAACGAAAAGTACAGAAAAAAAGTAAAAAAATAAAGAGAAAGAGAAAGTAAAGAAAAAAAGAAAGAAAATGTTAGATAAGAGAAAAAAAGAAAAGAAAGAAAAAAATACATATACAAAACAAAGAAAAGAAAAAAAAAAGAAAAATCGAGATAAAAGACTATCCGAAAAAAAACACCAAAAAGAAAAAAAAAACGGAAAAAAAATAAAAATAAAAAAGAAATGAAAAATGGCATGACACTGATCAGAGGTGAGAGACTCCACACCCAACTGGCATGTCTCCTGTCACTGAGGGGAGAGGCAGAGGGGAGTGACATGACAGAGGGTAGAAACGTGCGATTCTGTGGTAAGGGAAGGGGAGGAAAGAGACATTAAAAGGAAAGAAGAATGGCGAAGGGGGGAAGAAGGGGAGAACTGGGGAAGAAAATGATAATTGAGGAAGAATGGGAGAAAGGGAGAAGAAAATAATAATTGAGGAAGAAAGGGTGAAGAAAATGATAATTGAGGAAGAAAGGAAGGAAGGGAGAAAAGGAGAAGAAATGATAATTGAGGAAGAAAGATAGAAAGGGAGAAAGGGAGATGAAAATGATAATTAAGAAAGAAAGGAAGGAAGGGAGAAAAGGAGAAGAAATGGTTAAGAAAGAAAGGAAAAAGGGAGAATAGAAGAAGAAAACGATAATCAAGAAAGAAAGGAAGAAAGGGGGATAAGAAGAAAATGATAACTGAGGAAGAAAGGAAGAAAGAGAGAAAAGGAGAAGAAAATGATAACTGAGGAAAAAACGAAGGAAAGGGGAAAATAAGAAGAAAATGATAATTGAGGAAGAAAGGAAAATGAGAAAGGGGAAGAAAATAATAATTGAGGAAGAAAGGGAGAAAGAGAGAAAATGTGAAGAAAATGACAATTGGGGAAGAAAGGGAGAAAGGGAGAATAGAAGAAGAAAACGATAATTAAGAAAGAAAGGAAGAAAGGGGAATAATAAGAAGAAAATGATAATTGAAATCATCTAAGGGGCGATGACTGAGAGACTATTGTTATCTTTATTATCGTTGTTTATCATGTTTCTCCTCCGCGAGTATAATGGAATAATTAAGAAAGAAGAGAAGGAGACGAAGAAGAAGGAAAATATGAAGGAAGATGGAGGAAGGGGAAGGAAATGAGGATATAAAGCTTCGAAGTAAATCAACGTGTGTTTGTTTGTTTGTTTTTGTTTTATTGTTTGTCTTGTTGTTTGATTGATTGTTTGTTTGTGTTTGTTTGTGTTCGTGTGTATGTGTTTATGTGTGTGTGAGAAAATGAATGAGTGAGGAGAATGTGTAATGAGGAAGTGAGGAGAATGGGAAATAGCAAAAATGACGAAGAGCGAATGAGGAAGAAGGGAAATGAGTAAATGAGGAGAATGGGAAATGGCAAGGATGACGAAGAGAAAATGTGAGTGAACTGAGTAGAGTGACAAAATGAGTGATGAGTCATTGATGAGGATGAGAAAACGAACGAGTTGAGAAAAGCGAGAAAAAGAGTAAATGAGGAAGATAAGAATAAGAATAAAATGAGTGAGACAATTAACCGAAATAAGTAAATAGGATGAGAGAAAAAAGAATGAGAAGAGTAAGCAAACAAATGAATAAAGAAGGTGAGAACACGAGTAAATGAGGAAGATGAAAAAACAAATAAAGTGAGTGAGACGAGTAACCAAAATAAATGAATATAATAAGAAAAAAAGAGAATAACAACTAAACAAATGAATAAAGAGGGTGAGAAAACGAGGAAGATAAAAAAAAAAAATAAAGTGAAAGACGAGTAACCAAAATAAGTGAATAGAATAAGAGAAACATTAAAAAAGAGAATAATAAGTAAACAAGTGAATAAAGAAAGTGAGAACACGAGTAAATGAGAAAGGGACACACCTGAAGAACGCGAGAGAGAAGAGTGAAGAGTGAAAGAGGAGAAGGAAACAGATCCTCAACGAACGAAGGAGAGGGAGAAGAGGAAGAGGATAAGATTACAAGAACATTGCGTGAAGGAGATCTGGCGAAGAGGAAGAGGAAGAGGAAGAGGAGGAGGAGGGATAAACAGATAAATAGATGAATTAATGGGCAGTGTTTTCCTTTATAATATAGAGAGAAAAGAGTGAGAGAGATAGAGATAGATAGATAGATAGATTACGAGAGAGGGAGAGAGGAAGAGGGAAGGAGGGAGGGAAAGAGGGATGGATGGAGGGAGGGATGGGGAGAGGGAGGGGGAGGGAGGGAGGGAGGGAGGGAGAGAGAGAGAGAGAGAGAGAGAGAGAGAGAGAGAGAGAGAGAGAGAGAGAGAGACAGAGAGAGAGAGAGAGAGAGAGAGAGAGAGAGAGAGGGAGAAGAGAGAGAGAGAAAGAGAGAGATAAAGAGAAGAAGAGAGAAAGAAGAAGAAGAAGAAGAAGAAGAAGAAGAAGAAGAAAGGAAGAAAGAAAAGAAGAATAAGAAAAAGAAAAAGAAACAGAATAAGATAAAGAAACAGAAAAAAGAAAAAGAAAAAGAAAAAGAAAAAAAGAAAAGAAAAAGAAAAGAAAAGGAAATGAAAAGCAAAAAGAAAAAAAAAAAAAAAAAGAAAAAAGAAACAGAATAAGAACAAGAACAAGAAGAAGGGGAGAAGGGAAATCTGACGGAGAATTATAGAGGAAATACCAGGGTGCAGATGTTAAGAAAGCTCTGAGTAATTAGAGGGGAAAGTGTCCTGGCAACGCCCTCCCGGCCCGACCTCTGAGGGGAATTCGAGAGGGGAAAAGAGGGGAAAGAGGAGAGGAAGGGGGAGGGGAGGATGGGAGATGGAGGGGAGAGGGGAGGGGGAGGAGGGGAGGATGGGGAGTTAGAGGGGAGAGGTGAGGAAGGAAGGAAGGGGAAGAGGGAAGGGGAAAGAGGAGAGGAAGGGAGGAGTTAGAAAGGGGAGGGAGGATGGAGGGGAGAGGTGAGGGAAGAGGGGAAGGGGGGAGGAGGGGAGGAAGGGGGAGGATGGGGAGTTAGAGGGAAGAGGGGGAAGGGGGAAGAGGGAAAGGGATAAGGAGAGGAAAGGGGGAAGGAAGGGGGTGGATGGGAGATGGAGGAGAGGTGAGGAAGGAGGGAGGGAAGAGGGGGGAAGGGGGGCCTAGGAAAGGGAGGGAAGGGGGAAGGAAGAGGAAGGGGAAGGAAGAGGAAGAAGAAGGAAGGAAAGAGGGAAGAGGAGGGGGAGAAAGGGAGATGAAGGGAGGAGATGACGGAGAGGGAGGGAAGAGGTGGAAGGAAGGGAAGAGAGGAGTTAGGAAGGGAGGGGAGAGGGGAGAGAGAGAAAGGGAAGAGGGGTAAGGGGGAGAGGAAGGGGAGGCAGGGAAAGAGAAAGGAGATGGAAGGAAGAGGGAGAGAAGGAAAAGAGGGAAGAGGTGAGGGAGAGAGAGGGAAGAGAGGAAAGGAAGGGGGAAGGAGAGGATTAAGAAATAGAAATGAAGAGAGGGGAGAGATGTGGGAGAGGGAGAGAAAGAAAGAATAGAAGGGCAAGGAGAAGATTAGAAAAGTGAAAAATAGAAGAGGGGTTAAATGAAAGAAGGGAGAGAGAGAGAGAGAGAGAGAGAGAGAGAGAGAGAGAGAGAGAGAGAGAGAGAGAGAGAGAGAGAGAGAGAGAGAGAGAGAGAGAGAGAGAGAGAGAATGAGAGAAAGGGGGGATTAGAAACAGGGGAAAAGAAAAACAAGAGCGAGAGAAATAGGAAGGAGGAAAGACGTCGAGGAGGAGAGAGAGTAAGGAAAAGATAAGGATTGGGAATAAGAAAAAGTGAAAAAGAGAAGGAAGAAAGGAAGAAGGCAGGAGGAGAAGGAGGAGGCGAGAAATAGGAAAAATAAGTTACGGAGAGAAATTACAGAGGAACAATAAGAGGAATAATAGAAAAGATAAACAAAAAAAGGAAGAACAGCAGAAATAATGAAAGATAAACAGAGGAGACAAAAAGAAGAGAAGAGAAGACAAAGAAGATTGAGAAAATAATTTTGGGGGGAAGAAGGAAGCGGAAGAAGATAAGGAGAGATAGACAAGATAAAGAGCTTGAAAAGAGAGGACAGGAAGAAGAAAAAAGGGGAGGAAAGGTGGAAGGGGAAGAGCGAATTAAAAAAAAGCCAATGAAACAGATAAAAATAAAATATCTAATTACAAACCAGTAGATAAAGATAAAGAAAAAAGACCAAAAAAGAACGCCCAAAATTTATATATATATATATATATATATATATATATATATATATATATATATATATATATATATATATATATGTGTGTGTGTGTGTGTGTGTGTGTGTGTGTGTGTGTGTGTGTGTGTGTGTGTGTGTGTGTGTATGTGTGTGTATGTGTATATATGTTTCCCAAAACGGAAAATAAATTTTAAAAGGTAGACAGACGACGGATGACAAAAAACGGAAGGCAAAATGACAAAATGACAAAATGACAAAATGGAGAGAGATGGGAGAGATGAGAGAGATGAGAGAGAGAGAGAGAGAGAGAGAGAGAGAGAGAGAGAGAGAGAGAGAGAGAGAGAGAGAGAGAGAGAGAGAGAGAGAGAGAGAAGAGAGAGAGAAAGAGAGAGAGAGAGAGAGAGAGAGAGAGAGAGAGAGAAAGGAGAGGAGAGGGAAAGAGGAGAGAGAGAGAGAGAGAGAGAGAGAGAGAGAGAGAGAGAGAGAGAGAGAGAGAGAGAGAGAGAGAGAGAGAGAGAGAGAGAGAGAGAGAGAGAGAGAATCCTTCTAGATATAAATAGCTTTCTTTTCCTATAATAACAAGTCCTCATAGTGTAGTGGTTAACACGACTGACTCTGAATCAGGAAAGCTCGGGTTCGATTCCCGATGAAGACAATAAGAATTTTTTTTTATTCTATTTTTGTGCGAGAGAGAAAAAAAAAGGTGAGAGAAATTTACTTTGAGGAAGAAAGAAAGAAAAAAGAATGAATTGACTGATGGGAAAAATCTCATAAAATGGAGACATGGAGACACAAAGAAAATAAAATGACAGAAGAAAAAGAATCACACACAAATGAAAATAAGAGACAAAAAAAGAATAACAGGTAAAGAAAAGAAAAAAATCGCACAAAAATAGAAAGATTTAAAAAAGTAAAAAAAAAAGACAGCCCCCCCCACAATAAATAAATAAATAAACAAATAAATAAATAAATAAATAAATGAAAGAAGAGCAAAGAGAAAAAAAGACATGAAAAAAAGAAAAAAAAAAAAAAATGAAAGAAGAGCAAAGAGGAAAAAAAAGAAAAAGAAAAAAATTAAAGAAGAGCAAAGAGGAAAAAAAACGAAAAAAAGAAAAAGAAAATAATGAAAGAAGAGCAAAGAGGAAAAAACGAAAAAAAATAGAATGAAGAGCCAATAGAAAACAAAAAACAGAGAAAAAAAAGATAAAAAATAGAAAGAAAACCCAAATAATTCGCATTAATTTAACGTCGAAGGGAACCCGCGCCGAGCGATGCTGACGTGTCTCGCGATCGTTATTTTTCTTAATTGCTCGACTTTCTTCCCATAATTCTCCGCCGTAATGACTTCGCGGCTTTTGATTCTCTCTGAGCGATGGTTTTGGTGTTATTGTTAGTGTGATTGTTATGGGGAAAAAGAAGGGGAGGGGGAGGGTGGGAGGGAGGTAGGGAGAAAGGGAGGGGATGGGGAGAGTGGGAGATAGGGAGAAAGGGTGGGAGGGAGGTAGGGGAGGGTGGGAGGGAGGGAGAAAGGAAGGGAGGAAGGGAGGGGATAGGGGAGGGAAGGGATGAGGTAGGGAGGGGAGGGTAGGGATGGAGGGAGGTAGGGAAGGGAGGGGGAGGGAGGGAGGGGATGGGGGAGGGTGGGAGGGAGGGAGGGGAGGGTTGGAGGGAGAGGGATGGAGGGGATGGGGGAGGGAGGGAGGTAGGGAGGGAGGGATGGGGAGGGGGTGGGTAGGAGGGAGGGGAGGGGGAAGGGGGAGGGGAGGGTGGGAGGTAGGGAGGGAAGGGGAGGGTGGGAGAGGGAGGGAAAGCGGAGGGAGGGAAGTATGAGGGAGGAAAATAAAGGAGAAAGAGAGAGAAAGAAAAAGAGAAGGAGAAGGAATAAGAGAGAGAGAAAGAAAAAGAAAAAGAAAGAAAAAAAGAGAAAGCAAAAGAACGAGAGAGATAACAAAAAAAAAAAGAAAAAAAGTGAAAAAGACAAAAACAAAATCTTCCAAAACAGGTCATGACACCCATAGCCTCCTTTTTAACAAACTTATAAGGCGGACGATCTGATAGAACAGGGCATGTGTGGGTCGCCCTGTAGCAGAGAGGTCAGGTCGGGTCAGGAAAGGTCAATGTGAGACAGGGTTTGGAGAGGAAGCGATGGGGTAGGGGGTGAGGATGTGGGGGGTGAGGGTGTGAATGGGGAGTGTGGATGGGGGGGATGAGGGTGAGGATAAAGGGGGTGAGGGTGAGGATAAGGTGGGTTGGGGGTGAGGATAAGGGGGTTGGGGGTGTGGATGGGGAGGATGAGGGTGAGGATGGGGGGGTTGGGGGTGTGGCTGGGGGTTGGGGGTGAGGATAAGGGGGTTGGGGGTGCGGATGGGGGGTAGAGTGGGAATGGGGGGTAAGGAAGGGGATAGAAGGGAATGGGGTAAAGTTAGGGGGATGGGGGATGAGGGCAGGGGGGAGTAGAGATATGAGGGGAGGAGGTAAGGATGAGGGGGAGGAGGAGGTGAGGAAGAGGGTAAGAGAAGGCGAGGATGGGGGAAGGAGGGAGTGAGGAGGGGGTAGGAGAAGGGGGTGAAGAGAGGGAAAGGCAAGGATGGGGGTAGGGGAGGGAGAAAGAGGGTAGGAGAGATGAGGGATGGGGGAGGGGTGTGTTTGAAGGTAAGAGGGCGAGGAGGAGGGAGGAGTAGGAAGATGGGGGGAGGGGGAGGATGAAGGTAAGACGGGCCGAGGAGGGTGGGGGGAGATATGAGAGGATAGGAGGGAGATGGGTGAGGGTGGGGGTAGGAGGGAGGAATGAGAATGAGGGGAGGGAATGAGAATGAGGGGAGGGGGAATGAGAATGAGGGGAGGGGAATGAGAATGAGGGAGGGGGTGAGAATGAGGGGAGGGTGAGAATGAGGGGAGGGGGTGAGAATGAAGGGATAGGGGTGAGAATGGGGGGGGAGAGGATGTCCAATTTAAGAAAAGGAACAAAAAAAAGAAAAAAATAGAAAAGAAAAAGGGATTGTACAGTGTTGTGCAAAAAAATATGCATATCATTAAAGGAAGAAATAGGAGGGAGGGAGAGGAGAAGAAGAGGAGGAGAAAGGAGGAGACAGAGTAGATAAAGAAAGAAGATAGATGGAAAGGAGAGGAATAGAAAATAAAAAAAGTAAAAGCAGAAGAAAAATAAGAAGAAGAAAAAGAAAAAAGAACAAGAAGAAGAAGTAGAAGAGGAGGAGGAAGAAATAGAAGAAAGAGAAGAGGAAGAAGAAGGAGGAGAAGAAGAAGATAATGAAGAAGAAGAAGGAGAAAAACAGAAGGAGAAGAAGACAAAGAAGAAGAAGCAAAAGTAGAAAAGGAATAAGAAAAAAAATATTGAAGATGAAGAAAGAGAAGAGAAGAGACAGAAAAAGAAGACGAAGAAGGGAAAAACAAAGAAGAAAAAGAAAAGAGGACGTAGAAAAAGAACGACAGAAGATTAAAAAAAAAAAAAAAAAAAAAAAACAAGATAAAGAAGGAAATAATAATAATAAGAAGAATAAATAACAGCGAACACTTAAACAACAACTAAGAAATAAATAAGCAATAGAAGAAGAAGCAGAAGAAAAAAAAGAACGGCGAACACTTAAGCAATAACTAAGAAACAGCGTCGAAAATAACTGAAACAGACCAAAAACAGGCACGGGGGATAGATCACCTCCTGACACGCCGTACATAAACGGTGGTGTTAAAATCACACTCGAAAACTCACTGACTGGCAACCCAACACTCTTCTGACCTCTCCCCCCCTTCCCCCTCCCCCCCACCCTTCCTCTCTCTCTCTCCCCCCTCTATGCGACCTTAACTCCCCTGTTACCTGTCCCTTCCCCCCTCTCCCCTCCCTCTACTCTTTCTGTGGGATATTGGACCCCTCTTCTTCCCCTCTCCCCCACCCCCTCTCGTCTCGCCTTCCCCTACTCTCTCCCTCCTCTTCCTCTCGCCCTCTCCCCCTCCACATACTCTTTCTATGGGGCGCTAAACCCCTTCTCCTCCCCTCACTCCCCCTTCCCCTCCTCCCCCACTCTCTATGGGACCTTAGACCCCTCTTCTTTCCCTCTTCCTCTCCTCCCTCTACTCTCTCTGTGGGACCTTAGACCCTTATCGCCTTCCCCTCTCCCTCCCCTCACTCCCCCTCCCTGATCTTACCTTACGTCCCTCTACCCTTCCTTTCCACCCCATCCGAACCCCCTCTACCCTCCCCTCCCCGCCTCGACCCTTCTTCGCTCCTCCCCGCTCCCTCCTCTTCCCTCCCAACTCCCCTCTACCCTTTCCTTCCACCCCATCCCAACACCCCTCACCCCGCCCCCTCCTCGCCCCTCCCTCACCCCTCTCCTACCCCCTCTCCTCCCCTCTACCCTACCCTCCCTCTACCTTACCCTCCCCATCCCCATCCCCTCCCTCCCCTCTCCTCCCCCGCCTCTCCCTCCCCTCTCCCCTCCCCTATCCTCCCCATCCCCATCCCGCCCCCTCCTCCCCTCTCCCCCGCCCCGCCCCCCACACCTCGAGGTCGAGAGCAAACATCCCGCTCCGGTAATTCAATCTCAAATCCCGCCGGATAATCACAGGAGAGCCGTGTCGTCCCAGAACACCTTCGCTTCTTCTTGTCTCCTCTCTCTTTCTCTCTCTTTCTTTCTTTCTTTCGCTTTTTACCGTTTTTCTTGTTGTTCTTCTTTTTTTTCTTTCGCCTTTTCTTGTTGTCTTTCTTTCTCTCTCTCTCTTTCTTTCTTTCTTTTTCTTTCGATTTTTCTTGTTGTCTTTCTTTTTTTCTTGCTTTCGCCTTTTCTTGTTGTCTTTCTTTTTTTCTTACTCTTTCTGTATTTTTCTTTTCTTTGTTTTTCTTTGTCTCTCTTCTCTCTCTCTCTCTCTCTCTCTCTCTCTCTCTCTTCTCTCTCTCTCTCTCTCTCTCTCTCTCTCTCTCTCTCTCTTCTCTCTCTTCTCTCTCTCTCTCTCTCTCTCTCTCTCTCTCTCCCTCTCGACCACCTGACACCTCCCTGACACCTCTGACACCATCTCCAGGTAGATCCCCTTTTCACCCCCTTTCCCCCTCTACCTTCGTCTCCCTCCTCCCCCTCTCTTATGTCCCCCTCCCCACCGCTTTCGTCTTCCTCTCCAGTCCTCTTCTTTCGTCTCCCTCTCCCCCTCCTTCTCCCCTCCCCCTTCTTTCGTTTCCCCCTCCTTCCCCCACTTCTTTCGTCTCCTCCCTCCCCCTCCTTCTTTCGTCTGCCCCTCCTTCTCCCCCTTCTTTCGTCTCCCTTCTCCCCTCCTTCTCCCCTCCCCCTCTTTCGTTTCCCCCCCTTCCTCCACTTCTTTCGTCTCCCTCCTCCCCTTCTCTCGTGTCTCCCTTCCCACCCCTCTTCTTTCGTCTCCCCTCCTCCCCCTCCTTCTCCCCTCCCCCTCTTTCGTTTCGCTCCCTCCTTCCCCCACTTCTTTCGTCTCCCCCCTCCCCCCTTCTTTCGTCTGCCCCCTCCTTCCCCCTTCTTTCGTCTCCCCCCTCCCCCTCCTTCTCCCCTCCCCCCTTCTTTTGTCTCCCCCTCCATCTCCCATCCCCCCATCTCTCGTCTCCCCCCCACTCCCCTCTTCGTCTCACCTCCCCTTCCTTCTTCCCTCCCCCCTCTTTCGTTTCCCCCTCCTTCCCCCTTCTTTCGTCTCCCCCATCCCTCCTCCTCCCTCCCCCTCTCTCTCATCTCCCCCTTCTTTTCTCCCCCTCCATCTCCCCTCCCCCTCTCTCGTCTCCCCCACTCCCCCTCTTCGTCTCACCTCCCCCTGCTGACACCCTTTATCCCCCACGCAGAGGGCTGACATAAGCTGACGTTCGGAATGATAAGACCGACCCACGTGTCCGCATTTTGCTCTCCCCTCCCCCCTCCCCCATCTCCCTCTCCCTCTTCCCACCTTCATTTATTCACCTTCTCTTCGCCTATTCGAGTTTTTTTTTTACCCTTTCCTTTTCCCTTTTTTCTTATCTTTTCTTTTTTCTCCAACTAATTTCTTTTAACAGGTCTCTCTATTTCTCCTCCTTTACCCATTTTCGTTCTTCTTATTTTTTTCTGTCTCCTACTCATTTCTTTTATCGGTTCTTTCTATTTCTCCTTCTGTCTTGTTCACTTTCTTCCCCCATTTCCTCGTTTATCTCTCTCTCTCTCTCCCTCTCTTATTCCTCTTGTTTATCTGGCCTCTCTATTTCTCCTTCTGTCTTGTTCATTTTCCTCTCTTGTCTCTCTATCTCTCCCTCTCCCTCTCCCTTTCCTAGTTTATCTATTCTTCTCCCTCTCTCTTACCCATCTCCTTTGTTTGGTTTCTCTCTTTTTCCTATTTTTCGTTTTATTGTCTCTCTTTCTCTTTCTCTTTCTCTCTTTCTTTCTCTTTCTCTCTATCTCTCTCTCTCTCTCTCTCTCTCTCTTCATTCCTCATCCTCTTTATTGTCTATCTTTGATTCTCTCTCTCTCTCCCTTAATTCCCTTTACTTCCTGCATCTTCCCATTCTCCTTCTCTTCTATCCTCTATCCTTTCTTCTTTACTTCCCCTTTCCCCGCCCTTTCTCCCTATCCCTCTTCCGCTATCTCCTGGTTTTATTCTTTTATCTTATTCTCCCTTTCTCTGATTCCCCAGTTATTCCCTCCCTGCTCATTCCCTCCATACTTCCCTCTCCCTGCTTATGTCTCCTTTCACTCTCAGTTCTCTTTCGCCTACTTTCTTCCTCCTTTCTCCTTCTCCCTCCTTTCCCTCCGCCATTCCGCTACTGCCTCACTATGTCTCTATCCCCCCTCCCCCGCTTTTATCCTCCCTCCCCAATCTCCCCTTTCCTAATTAATTACCCTACCTTCTTTTCTCTTTCTTTCCTCCCCCTTCTTTCCCCTCCATTCTCAATCTCATCCTTCCATTTCGTCACCTTCCCCCAATCTCCTTCCTCCTACTTACCCTCCTTTCCCTCCCTCCTCATTCCTAACTCCCCTCCCTTTCCTCCGCCACTTTCACTCATTCCCCAATCTCTCCCTCCTTTCCCCCCCTGCCCAATCCATCCTTTCCCCAACTCTCTTTCCCCTCTCTCCCTCCCCCCTTCCCTCCTTACCCACCCTTCCTCCCCACCCTCTTTCCCTCCCTCCCTCCCCTTCCCCTCTCCAATCTCCTCCCCCCCATCCCTCCCCTCTCCACACAAGTGGACAACCCAATATGCAAATTTTCGCTCAAGATTTTCACCCTTAATTCCGTGACTTAAGGGTGAATTAAGGTGACTTAAGGGTGGGTGGAAGTGGGGGGAAGGGTGGGTGGAGGATGGGTGGAGAGTGGGTGGGGAGTGGGCGGACGTAGGACGGACTGTGGGCGTAGGAAGGGTGGAGAAAATATCACGGCAGTGGGCGCAGGGGAACGAGAGGTGGGCGAGTGTGGGCGTGAGCAACAGGTAGGGAGTCGAAGTGATCCTGAATAATGAATGCGGGTTGTGGGCGTGATTGATTAAGTGGGCGGCAGTTAATATCAGTAAGTTAAAGCCATTCGGACTTCTGGACACGGGCGGTACGGAGCATCCGGAAAATGGGCGTGATTGAGTGGGCGTAAGGGGCGGCCGTGAAGAACGAGTGACGACAAGGTGGGCGTGAAGGAATGGTATCAGGTGAGCAGCGAGGGATTTTAGTGGGCGTGAGAGCAGTGGGTGGTGGGTGGCTCTTGTGGGCGTGGAAGCAGTGGGTGGTGGGTGGCTCTTGTGGGCGTGAAAGCAGTGGGTGATGGGTGGCTCTTGTGGGCGTTGGCAGTGAAAGGCAGATTGTTATCGCGGGCGTGAGAAATTTATAGAATATATAAGATATAGAATATACTGTGGGAATGGGGTGGGGAGGGGGGAGGGGGGAGGGGGATATGATAATAATATAAAAGTTTTATTTCAGCGAAATTCTGTAATTGAGTAATTATATCAGTGTATATTCTGATGATGCGATGATTATGAATTAAACATTATCATTATCAATTTCACAAAGCCTATAAATCTTTCATTATCATGATCAGCATTATCGTTCTCATTATATAAAAAAAACAAAACATCATTAGCATCATCACCATAATTACCATCACCATCATCATTAGCATCATCACCATCACTAGCATCATCACCATAATTACCATCATCACCATCACTAGGATCATCATTAACATCACCATAATTACCATCATCACCATCATTAGCACCATCATCATTAACATCACCATAATTACCATCATCACCATCATTAGCACCATCATCATTAACATCACCATAATTACCATCATCACCATCATTAGCACCATCATCATTAACATCACCATAATTACCATCCTCACCACCACTACATTAATAATCACACATACCACGAATGCAATATTATTTCCATCATTAAAAACAACAACAAAAAACAAAAACAACAACAAAAATGCAAAAACTGAAAAATAAATAAAGAAAGAAAAAAAACAGAAAAAAACAGAAAACGAAAAACAACGAAAAAAACAGAAAAATAAAACAGAAAAAAACACATCCATTTCCCGATATGAGAATTCCCATTACCTTGGCACCCTGATCATAAAAGCAC
>NC_091578.1:32726444-32731444 GCF_042767895.1 Penaeus vannamei | reverse complement strand
TTAATAATTAACCCGAGGAATTATTGAGTGGCCCCGAGAGAGAGGACAGGGAGTGCCACCGGAGAGGCACTGAGAGCCGGGGAGTGCCATCAAAAATGTAGCGCCGCCGGTCTTGTGATTTCTTCCTGATATCACCCCCCACCCTTGCTAATGGGGGGTGGGGAGGTGGGGGGGTGATTTCTTAATGGATGTACGCTACGTTTGGGTGTAGGGTTGGGGAGGGGGGGGTACGTATTTCTCGGTTCTGGGTTTAGTGGGCGTGGTTTTGGGGTTTGGGTGTGGTCTGTGGGGGGTGTTGTGTGGGTGGTTTTGGGGTACTGTGGTGGGGTTTGGGTGTGGTCTGTGGGGGTGGATGGGTGGATGGGTGGATGGATGGATGGATGGATATATAGATAGATAGATAGATAGACAGATAGAAGAATAGATAGATAGATGGATGGAAGAGTCTTTTAATATCAAACAGATAATAACAGAGGAAGAAAAAAATAAAGATGAAAGTGGTCAAGAAAAATAAGAAAAATCGAGTAAGAAAAAGACAAAAAAAAAAAAAAAAAAGACTGAAACAATATTTACAAAATTCCCAAGTCTCCCATCAAACTTCTCCAAACTCAATCCTTGTTACCTGCTGTTTGGCGTTCCTCTGAGTGCCTTAAAGAAAACGGGATTTGTCAGGTACTTTGTCTCGCTTCCGAAAAGGGGGAGAGGGGGGGGTGAGGGGGAGGGAGGGAGAGAAGGGGGTGAGGGGGGAGGGAGGGAGGGAAGGGGGAGGCGGGGGGAGGGAGGGAGGAAGGGGGAGGAGGGGGAGGAGGGAGGGAGGAGAGGATAGACATGTGAGAGAAATAAAAAGGGAAGGGAGAAGATAGAAAAGGTGAGAGAAGAAAAAAGGGGGAGGGAGGGAGGGAGAAGATAGAGAGGTGAGAGAAGAAAAAGGAGGAGGGAGAAGGGAGAAGATAGAAAGGTGAGAGAAGAAAAAAGGGGGAGGGAGAAGATGAGAAAGGAGAGAGAAGAAAAAAGGTGGAGGGAGGGAGAAGGGAGAAAGGTGAGAGAAGAAAAGGGAGGGGGGGAAGGGAGAAGATAGAAAGGTGAGAGAAAGAAAAAGGGGGAGGGAGGGAGAGAGGATAGACATGTGAGAGAAGAAAAAAAGGGGGGAGGGGGAAGAGAGAAGATAGAAAGGTGAGAGAAGAAAAAGGGGGAGGGAGAGGAGAGAAAGGAGAGAGAAGAAAAAAGGGGGAGGGGGAAGGGAGAAGATAGAAAGGTGAGAGAAGAAAAAGGGGGAGGGAGAAGGGAGAAAGGAGATAGAAGAAGAGGTAAGGAAGAGAGGAGGTGAGAGAGATAAGAAAGAGAGAAAGAGAAAGAAGGAAGGAGGAGGCAACGAGAAAGAAGAAAAGGTAAGGAAGAGAGGGATAAAAGATGAGAGAGATAATATGAGAGGATAAAGAAAAGAAAGAGGGGAAGGGGAGAGAAGGAAGAATGAGAAAACGAGAAAGAAGAGAGGGAAAATAGGGAAGGGAGAGAGTATGAGAGAGTAGAGATAAGAAAGAGGAAAGGGGAGAGAAAGAAGGAGGAGGAAAGGAGAGAGAAGTTTGGGAGAAAAGGGAAGAAAATATGAGAGAGTAGAGATAGGAAAAAGGAAAGGGAAGAGAAGGAAGATATAAGAGAGGGAGAAAAAGGAAGAGAGAGAATATGAGAGAGTAGAGAAAAGAAAAAGAGAAGGGGAGAGAAGGAAGAAGGAGAAAACGAAAAATAACAGAGGGAGAAAAAGAAAGAGAGAGAACATGAAAGAGAGTAGAGATAAGAAAGAGGAAAGGGAGAGAAGAAAGATTAAGAAAAGGAGAAAGAAAAGAAGGAGAAACAGGAAGGGAGATAATAAGATAGGAAAAGAGAGAGGAGAGGTGGAGAAGAAGAAAGAAGAGTAAAGAGAAGAAGAAGAAGAAGAAATAAAGAAAGCTAAGAAAAGGAAGAAAATAAAAAAGGGGAAAAGGAGAAGGAACCCAAGAAGAGAAAATAAAAGAAAGAATAAGAGATAAGAGAGGGAAGGAAAGAGGGGGAGAGGGGGAGAGGGAATAAGACCTTATCCTCACATAAATTACTGGTTATTCGGTGTTCTAGATGTTTCATTGAGGTAATGGACACTAATGGATATTATGAATAAATGCACACACACACACACACACACACACACACACACACACACACACACACACATACACATACACATACACACACACACAAACACATATATATACACACACACACACGCACGTACACACACACACACACACACACACACACACACACACACACACACACACACACACACACACACACACACATACACACACACACACACACACACGCACACACACACACACACACACACACACACACACACCCCACACACACACACACACACACACAAACACAACACACACACACACACACACACACATACACACACACAAGACAACTATCCACATCAAACAAGTAGTAGAGAGAAGAGAGAAGAAAGAAAAAGAAATAGAAGTAAAATGAAAAGAAATGAAATAAGAATAATAATAATACCAAGAAAAAAAGTCAATCCGAATCATCAACAAAACACAAAAACAAAATTTAACACAAAAACAAACACAAAAACAAAAAAACACTAAAACAAACACAATAACAGACAAACAAAATCACAAAAGCAAATATAAAACACAAAAACAAACAAAAATACAAAAAGAAGCAAAAATAAACAAGCAAACACAAAAACAAACACAAAAACAGAAATAAACAAGCAAAAACAAAAACAACCACCACGCACAAACAAACAAACCAATCACACACAAACACGCCACACAGACAAACAAACACGCCGATACACGCATCCCCTTACTTAATGGTCGGGTGAATTACAACCGCCGATATAATCAAGTTTGTGTCAGTGTGATACTAATGGGTGAGTGAACGGTATTCTTCCCCCCTTTCTCTCTTCCTTTCTTTCTTTCTTCCTTTCTTTCTCTCTTCTCTTTCCTCTCTCTCCTCTCATTTTCTCTCCCTTTCTTTCTTTCTTTATTTATGTATTTCTTCCCTTTCCTGTCTATCACTCGTTTCTCTCCCTTTCTCTTTCTTTCTTTCTTTCTTCACTTCCCTGTCTACCCCTCTTCCCTCTCTCTTTCTCTTCCTTTCTTACTTTCTTTCTTTCTTCTCTTTCCTGTCTATAATTCTTCCCTCTCCCTTTCTCTTCCTTTCTTTCTTTCTCCCCTTTCCCGTCTCCTCCTTTATTTTTCTCTCCCTTTCCTTCTCTCCTCTTATTTTTTCTCCCCTTTCCCGTCTCCTCCTTTATTTTCTCTCCCTTTCCTTCTCTCCTCTTATTTTTTTCTCTTCCTCCCCCTTTCCCATTCCCTTTTCTCTCTCCTATTTTTCTCTTCCTCCTTTCTCTCTCTCTCCTTGCACCCTCCTCTCCTCCCCTGTTCTCTTTCTCTTCTCTTTCTCTTGTCTCCCTCTCCGTTCCCCCTATTCTCCTCCCTTTTTCTCTTTCTCCTCTCTCCCTCTTCCTTCCTATTCTTCTCCATTTCCTCTCTCTCTCTTCCATCTGCCTTTCCCCTCTTCTCCCTTTTCTCTTCCTCTCTCTCCCTCTTCCCTCCCCTCCCCTCTTCTCCCTGTTTCTCATTCTCCTTTCCCCTTCTTCCTCTCCTCCATTTTATCTGCCTCCTCTCTCTTCCCTCTCCTCCCCCTCTTCTCCCTGTTTCATTTCCTCCTCCTCTCCCTCTTCCTCCCCCTCTTCTCCCTGTTTCATTTCCTCCTCTCTCCCTCTTCCCTCTCCCATTCCCCCTCTTCTCTTTCTTTCTTTTCCCTTCCTTCTCTCTCCCTCTTTTCCCACTCTCCCCTTCCCTTACTCTCGACCCCCCCCCCCAGCCCCCCCCCCCACTACGCCAACGAGGGGAATCTTTCATCTCATGACATGTTCCTTCGTTTGAGAAAGAGAGGCGTTATTTGTTGTTGTTTTGTTTTTGTTGTTGTTGATGTTGTTTTTGTTTTGTTATTGTTTATGTTCTTGTTGATGATGTTGTTTTTGTTATGTTGTTGTTGTTGTTTATGTTGTTGTTGATGATGTTGTTGTTTATGTTGTCTTTCTTGTTCTTGTTGATGATGTTGTTTTTGTTGTTGTTTTTTGTTGTTGTTGTTGTTGTTGTTGTTGTTGATGTTGTTTTGTTGTTGTTGATGATGTTGTTTTTGTTGCTGTTTTTTATGTTGTTTCGTTGTTGTTGTTGATGATGTTGATGTTGATGTTGTTTTGTTGTTGTTGTTTCGGTTGTTGCTGTTTTTGTTGTTTTGTTTTTATTGTTGTTTTATGTTGTTTTTTATTGTTTTCTCGTTGTTTTTATTGTTTTGTTTCTTTTTTATTGTTTTTATTGTTGCTGTTTTATTATTGTTGTTGTTTTTAATGTTTTTGTTGAGGTGATCATAGGAGGAGGGGTTGCTGTTCTGTCATTCCTACAACTGCTATTTCTATTACCGCTAGAACCATTGCTACAATCACTACTACGGCTACTATTACTACTATTAATGCTAGTATTACTACTTCTATTACTCTCACTACCGCTACTACCAAATCTACAACTGTTATCATTACTACCAATAGCTACCACTACAACTCATATAACAATTACCACAACAGCTACATTTATGCATACTATTATTTTTTTTTTACTTTACTACCGTTATTTTTATCATTATTGTGATTATTACATCTTTATCGTCTTTATTGGCCTTGTTGTTGGTGTCACTTTGATCATCACTTTAATAATGACCATTATTATTACCATTAACGTTGATATCATAATGCCATTTATCATTATCTTCATTAACCCTTTATAAACTAGATACGTAGATTTGAAGGATTATATAATTTGATATTTAAAAGTACATAATAATAACGCATTGGTAGCTTGTCTTGAATCGTCATCGAATAAAAACAAACATTTTTAAACTTTCGTATAATTTATTCTTTGTTTCCA
>NC_091578.1:32701444-32716444 GCF_042767895.1 Penaeus vannamei | reverse complement strand
GGAGGGGGAAGGAAGGAAGGATAGGAGGGAGAGTAGGAGGGAAGGAGTGAGAGAGCGAGGAAAGGAGGCGAATGGGGAGGGAAGGTGGAAGGGGATGGAGGGAGTGAGAGGAAAGAGGGAGGGGAGGCTCAGAGGGTGAGGGCGGAGGGAGGGAGAAGGGAAGGATAGGGGGAGGGGAGTGGGCGAGGAGAGAGGGGAGGGGAGGGGGGAGAGACGCCAATCTCTCTCAGGGAGTAAATAATTCACGGCTGGCTACTGCGAGCGCCCGTGTCCTTTGCCACAAGGGTTAAAGATTGAAGGAAAATGTTCAATTGCTTAAATGTGGAAGAGCGATAGATCATATGATTTATCTTTGATAATGTGTATGCATATCGTATATACATATATACAAACATACACATGTATACAAACACACACACACGTGTGAGTGCGTGGGTATATATATATATATATATATATATATATATATATATATATATATATATATATATATATATATATAGAGAGAGAGAGAGAGAGAGAGAGAGAGAGAGAGAGAGAGAGAAAGAGAGAGAGAGAGAAAGTCATAGCCTAGAAAAAATGAAAACAAAAGTATCAATAAATACCAAAAGTCTGATAAGTAGATTCACTAATCCGTCACATAAAAAAAAAAAAAAAAAAAAACATGTATAGAATAGATCTCACAAGAACAAAAATTTGAATTAAACTGCCATGTAAAATACTGATCCCTATTTTTAACGGTTACTACACAACAATTAACGGATAACGAACAAGTACCACCTATTCCTCTTTATTCTTACACACAAACCACTTGTCAGTATGTAGGCCTATTTACGAAATGAAAAAAGAATGCTTTTGCAAGTAGAGTCGTTTAATAAGATATTTTTTCATTTTTTACTAAACGGCAAAATTCACTTTCCTCTCATTTCTAACGAAAACTTACAGCAACGATCGTAGAATAAGGATAATTATTTAATGATATTTATCAGCTGTTTTTCTTTTTTTTATTGACCGTTAAAATACAAATCTTTGAATATAAACAGCGTGTCATTTCCTATTTACGAAAAAATAACGAATGCCTTTCGACCGCTAACAGGGCAAGGAAAGGCAGAAACATACACAGACACACGCGCGCACACACACACACGCACACGCACACGCACACACACACATACACACACACAGATAGATTGAGAGAGAGAGAGAGAGAGAGAGAGAGAGAGAGAGAGAGAGAGAGAGAGAGAGAGGGGGGGAGGCAGACACACATACACACACACACACACACACACACACACAGATAGATAGATGAGAGAGAGAGAGAGAGCGAGAGAGAGAGAGAGATCAAAAGAGAGAGAGGGAGAAAAAGAGAGATCGAAAGAGAGAGAGAGAGAGAGAGAGTGAGAAAGAGAGAGAGAATGTTCGAATGTTCTATACCACGTAAAGGAAATGCCCAGATGGGGTATTGTGTACCCTGTCCTCTGACCCCATGGTATTAAGAGTACCCCCAAAAGATGCCAAGATTACCTTATCCACACGCACACACACGCACACACACACACACACACACACACACACACACACACACACACACACACACACACACACACACACACACACACACACACACACACACACACACACACACACACACACACACACACTCAAATCTGCAGTACATTTATCTCTACCTCGGTTTTTGACGAATGCATCTTCACTCTCTTAAATTTAACCTGTGTCGTTCAATATTTCACCTCCGGGGGAAAGTCATAAAGGAGATTTACAACACTTAAAATGAGAGTATGAGAGAGTCCACCTTCTCACCACCCCCCGCCCCCACCCCCAACCCCAACCCCCACCACCTCCCGGTTCCCTTTCGCTGCCAGCCTCATGGGCGTGACACGGGGTTTATGTCAAGTGAATCAGACGGTCGGGAGCTTTGTCGCTGTTGTCACCCCGTCAGGCCCTTGGCATGAATAAGCATAGGGTGAGTGTGCAGGCGGTGACAGGGGGGAGGGGATGAGTACAAAGTGAGTACAGAGAGGTGAGTACATTCGGGTGTTGTGGAGAAGCGCCGGTGATGATGATAATTTAGGGGCGGTGACTGCCTTGTTGGGTTGTTGGGTTGTTTTGTTGTTGTTTTTTGTTTGTTTCTTCTGTCTTTTTTTCTCTTTCTTTATTTCTCTTCTTCTTTCTCTTTCTCTCTCCTTCTCTTTCTTTCTCTCTCTCTCTCTTTCTTTCTCTCTTTTTCTCCCTCTTTCTCTCTCTCTCTCTTTCGTTCTTTCTCTCTTTTTCTTTCTTTCTTTCTTTCTTTCTTTCTTTCTTTCTTTCTTTCTTTCTCTTTCTTTCTCTTCTTTCTCTCTCTCTCTCTCTCTCTCTCTCTCTCTCTCTCTCTCTCTCTCTCTCTCTCTCTCTCTCTCTCTCTCTCACCCCCGACATATCTCTCTCTTTGCTCTTTGCTGATTTTCTTTAATCTCGTTTCTCTCCTCATTCGCTTCTCGTTCTTTGTGTTTCTCCTAACTCTCTCCTGGTTTATCTCACCTTCTCTCCTCTCCTCTCCCTCTCTCTCTCTCTTTCTCCCTCTCCCTCTCTCTCTCTTTCTCCCTCTCCCTCTCTCTCTCTTTCTCTCTCTGTCTTTCTCCCTCTCTCTCTCTTTCTCTCAATGTCTTTCTCCCTCTCCCTCTCTCTCTCTTTCTCCCTCTCCCTCTCTCTCTCTTTCTCCCTCTTTCTCTTCTCTCTCTCACTCTCCCTCTCCCTCTCCCTCTCTCTCTCTCTCCCTCTCTCCTCATTCGGTTCTCATTATCTCTGCTTTCTCAACTCTTCCCCTCTCTCCTCTTTCTCTCTCCACACTTTTCATCTTTCTCTCCTACCTTTTCCAACCCTTTCGCGTGATGGATGAGTCATCGTTTTTTTCCCCTTCCTTCCATCTTTCTTTCTCAAGTCTAAGATGATGGAGAAGGTGTGGTGGAGAAGATGATGGAGAAGGTGATGCTCGCCTTTCTCGCCCTACCTGACAGGTGTATATATAAAGACCCCCTTCTCCTCTCTCCCCCTCCCTCCCTCCACCTCCCTCCCTCCTCTCCCTCCCTCTTCTCTCCACCTCCCTCCTTCCCCTCCTACCCCTCCCTCTCTCCTCTCCTCTCTCATCCCCCTCCCCCACCTCTCTCTCTTCTCTCCCTCCCTCCTCCCCCTCCCTCCCTCCTCCATTTTTCCTCCCTCCGCCTCCTCCTCTCCCTTCTCGGTCTCTTCAATTTTCTAAATTATATTTCTTTTTCTTGACTTTCAATTCTTTATCACTTTTTTTCTTTCCCTTTTTCTTTTACATCTCATTTTCATTTTCATTTTCTTCTCTTTCTTTTTCATTTTCTTTTCCTTTTCCTTTTTATTTTTCGATTTCTGTTTTCTGTTTTCTTTTTTTACTTTTTCTTTTTCTTCTTCTTCTTCATCCTTCTCCTCCTTTTCCTCTCTTTCCATACTTTCTTATTCTTCTTCCTCCTCTTTCCATTCTTCCTCCTCCTTCCCTCCCAATCCATCTTTCTTTACCTCCCCTTCCCTTTGGCTCTTCCTTCCTCCCTTCCCTTTCTCCTCCTTCTTTCCCTACTAATCCCTTCCACATTCACCTTTCCCCTCTTCTTCCCCTTCCGTCAATCCCTACCCATTATTTTCCAGTTTCCATTCGTCCCTATTCGCACCCTCCTCGCTCCCTTAACCCCTTAAACCCCTTAATCCCTTAACCCCTTAACCCTTCACATCTTCCTTCCACTTCTCTTTAATTTCTCTTTTCCATTTTTACCTTCCCCTTGAACCCTCCCTTCCTCCCTTAGCCTTCTTTTCTCACTCCCTTAACCTTCCACCCTTAACCCTTATTTTCCTCTTTTAATTTTCCCTTGAAACCACCCTTTCTCCTTTGATACCCTCCCTTAAATTCACTCTAACTCCCTCAATTTCACCCTTCCCCCATTTTAACACTCCCCTAAACCCATTCTTTCTCCTTTAACCCACCCTTCTTCCATTAACATTCCGTTTTCCTCAACCTCACCCTCACCTCTAACAATCTTCTCTAACCCTACCTTCCTCCATTAGCCTCCTTTCTCCCTTAAACCACCCTTCCTCCACTAACCTCATCCCTTTTCTCCTCAACCCCACCCTTTAACGCTCCCTCTCCCTCAACCCTCCTTTAACCCCACCCTTTCTCCCTCTACCCCCCTTCCTCCACTAACACTCCTCCCTTTTCTCCCTCAACCCCACCCTACCTCCATTAACACTCCTTTTTCTCCCTCAACCCCACCCTTCCTCCATTAACCCTCCCTTAATCCCATCCCTCCTCCATTAAACACTCCTCTTCTTCCCTTCAACCCCACCCTACCTCCACTAACACCCAACCCATCCTCCAATAACACTTCTTCCCTTAACTCCACCCTTCCTCCACTAACCCTCCCTTTTCTCCCTCACCCCCACCCTTCCTCCACTAATCCCATTTCTCCATTAACACTCCCTTTCTCCCTCAACCCCACCCTACCTCCTCTAAACCCTCAACCCAACCCATCCTCCATTAACCCTCCCTTTTCTCCCTCAACCCCACCCTACCTCCACTAAGCCTCCTTTTCTCCCTCAACCCCACCCTTCCTCTACTAACCCTCCCTTTTCTCCCAACCCCACCCTTCCCCCACAAACCCTCCTTTTCCTCAACCCCACCCTACCTCCACTCAACACTCGCCTTTCCTCACCCCCACCCTTCCTCCACTAACCCTCCCCCAACCCAACCCATCCTCCCTCCATTAGCACTCCTATTTCTCCCTCACCTCCACCCTACCTCCACTAACACTCCCTTTCTCCCTCACCCCCACCCTTCCTCCACTAACCCTCTCCCCAACCATCCTCCATTAACACTCCCTTTCTCCCTCAACCCCCACCCTTCCTCCACTAACCCTCCCCAACCCCATCCTCCAATAACACTTCTTTTCTCCCTCAACCCCACTCCTTCCTCCACTAACACTCCCTTTTCTCCCTCGCCCCCACCCTACCTCCACTAACCCTCCCCCAACCCAACCCATCCTCCATTAACACTCCCTTTTCTCCGTCACCCCCACCCTTCCTCCACTAACCCTCCAACCCAGCTCCTCCATTAACACTCCCTTTTCTCCCTCAACCCCACCCTACCTCCACTAACCCTCCCTTTTCTCCCTCAAACCCCACCCTTCCTCTACTAACCCTCCCTTTTCTCCCCAAACCCCACCCTTCCCCCACAAACCCTCCCTTTTCTCCCTCAACCCCACCCCTACCTCCACTAACACTCCCTTTTCTCCCTCACCCCCACCCTTCCTCCACTACTCCTCCCCCAACCCAACCCATCCTCCCTCCATTAACACTCCTATTTCTCCCCTCACCTCCACCCTACCTCCACTAACACTCCCTTTTCTCCCTCAACCCCTCCCTTTCACACCCTCCTTTTCTCCTTCAACCACACCCTTCCTCCATTAACACTCACTAAACCCTCAACACTCCTTTAACCACCCTTTCCTCAAACTCCCCCTTCCTCCATTAACTCTCTTCTCCCTCAACCCCCCCTCCTTCCAATAACACTCCCTATTTCTCCCTCAACCCCTCCCACTTCCTCTACTAACCCTCCCTTTTCTCCCTCAACCCCACCCTTCTTCCACTAACTCTCCCTTTCTACTCCCTCAACCCAACCCTTTCTCCCTCAACCCAACCTTACCTCCTTTAAACCCTCAACCTTACCCTTCCTCCATCAACCTCCTTTCTCCCTCACCCCCTCTTCCTCCACTAACCCTCCCTTTTCTCCCTCAACCCCACCCTTCCTCCATTAACACTCCTTTTTCTCCCTCAACCCCACCCTACCTCCACTAACCCTTCCTTAACCCCACCCCTCCTCCATTAACCCTCACCTTCTCCCTTAACCTCACCCTTCCTCCATTAACACTCCCTTTTCTCCCTCAACCCCACCCTACCTCCACTAACCCTTCCTTAACCCCACCCCTCCTCCATTAACCCTCACCTTCTCCCTTAACCTCACCCTTCCTCCATTAACACTCCCTTTTCTCCCTCAACCCCACCCTTCCTCCACAAACCCTCCCCCCAACCCAACCCATCCTCCCTCCGACGACTGGGCAAGGGGGGGAGAAGGCGGGCGGACGTTGGCGCCAAAGAAGGCACCGGCAGACGCTCTCGCCTTGCCTTGAAAACTTAATCGGAGGAACCATGCGAAGTGAGTGAGAATAATGCCAAGGAGAGAGGGAGCGGGTCTTTGTGTTTCTCGCCTCTTTCTTTCTCTCTTTCTTTCGTCTCTCTCTCTCGTCTTTCTCTCGTCTCTCTCGCCTCTCTTTCGGTTCCATTTCGTCTCTCTCTCGTCCCTCTCTCGTCTCTCTTGTACCACTCTCTCGTCTCTCTTTCGTCTCTCTCTCGCCTGCCTCTCCCCTCTCTCTCGTCTCCATCTCGTCTGTCTCGCTTCCCTCTCGCGTCCCTCTCGTCTCTCTCTCGCCTATCTCTCGCTTCACTTTCGTCTCTCTCTCGCCTTCCTCTCTCGCTTCCCTCTCGCCTCCTTCTAGCCTCCTAGCCTCTCACTCGCCTCCCTCTCGCCTCTCTCTCCACTCTCTCGCCTCCTTCTAGCCTCCCTCTCGCCTCCTAGCCTCCCTCTGCTCTCTCTCTCTCCCCTCCCTCTCCCCTCTCTCTCGTCTTTCTCTCCCCTCCCTCACGCCTCCCTCTCCCCTCTTCCTGTTTTGTTTGAGAGAGGAGGGAGAGGAGAAGTGGAAAGTGAGATGAAAAAGGGAGAAGAGTGAATGGAAGAAAGGAGAGAGACAGAGAGAAAGGGGTAAGTGGGAAGCGAGAGGGAAGAGAGAGCGTAGGAGCGAGAGAGAGGGAAGAATAGGGTGAGAAAGGTAAAAGGGAGAGGGAAGACCTGGAGAGAGAGAGAAAGGAGAGGAGAGAGAAGAGGAAGAGATTGAGAGGGAGAGAGAGAGAGAGAGAGAGAGAGAGAGAGAGAGAGAGAGAGACAGAGAGAGAGAGAGAGAAAGAGAGAGAGAGAGAGAGAGAGAGACAGAGACAGAGAGAGATGAGAGGTGGAAAGGAAGAGGGAAAGAGGGAGAAAGGGGAGGAGAAGAGAGAGAGGAGGGAGGACAGTATAAAGGAACAACAAAAACAGAAGAACGAAGGAGTCGTAGAGGAAAAGAGAGAGAGAGAGAGAGAGAGAGAGAGAGAGAGAGAGAGAGAGAGAGAGAGAGAGAGAGAGAGAGAGAGAGAAAGAAGAAAGGAAAGAGAAAGAGAGAGATACAGACAGAGACAGACAAGAGAAGAGAGAGAGAAGAGAAAGGAAATAGAAGAGAAAGAAATTAAGATCTTTAAGAGAGCATCTTGAAGCATAAGTAGAAAAGGAAGAACAAAAGAAGGAAGACAAGAAAAACTCGAAGAAAGAGGAAGAATAGGAAGAGAAAATAAAAGCAAAATAAGAGAGTAGAATAAACAAAGAAATCATGAAAGGAAAATGAAAATGAAGAGAGAGGGAAAAGAAAGAAGAGGGGAAAGAACGAGAAGAGAGAGGAAAAAGAAAAAGAAGAGAAAAGAAACAGAAAGAAAGACGAGAAAGGGAAAATAAAGAGAAGAAAGAAAAGAAAGGAGAAGGAAAAAGAAAAGAAGAAAAAAGATATGAGAAAGGAAAAAGAAAGGGAAGAAGGAGAAAGAAAGAGAAGAAGGAGAAAGAAGGAGAAGAGAAACACGACCTCTTCCGCTTATAATTATTCAAAACGGGTTACACGAGGACCGGGGGGGTAAGGGGTGTAGATGGATATCGGGAGCAGGGGGAGGTTGGCTGTGGGGGTGAGGGGGGTGGGGAGTGTGGGTGTAGATGGATATCGGGAGTAGGGGGTTGGCTGTGGGGTTGTGGGGGGGGAGGGGGTCATAAACGCATTCTTAGGGGTTGTAAGAGCAGACGGAGGGGCGATATTTACATGCTGGGGGGCAGGAAGATGCGTTTCGGGAGGGGGGGGGGAGAGTGGCAGGGAGGAGGGAGAAGGGGAAGGGGGGTGAGAGGAGGAAGGGAAGGGGGGTGGGAGGAGGAGGGGGGAAAGGGTTTGGGGGAGGAGGGAGGAGGAGGAAGGGAGGTGAGAGGAGGAAGGGGGGGAGGGAGTGGTTAGATGGGGGAGGTGGATGGGAAGGGGAGAAGTTAGAAGGGGAGCGGGGGAGCAGGGGAAGAGGAGACGGGGGAGAGATGAGGAAGGGGAAGGGGTGGGAGCAGGGGAGAGGTGAAGGAGAGAGGTTAGAAGGAGGAGGAGGAGGGAGGGAAGGGGAATAGGAATGGGGTGGGTGGATGGGGTTAGATAGAAGGGGAGGATGGGTGGTGGGGAGTATAGGAGGGGGTAGGGGGAGAAAATAGGAAATAGAGAGTAGGGAGAAAATTAGAAGGGGTTAAACAGGAGGAACAGATGGGGAAAAAATAGAATAATTGGCGGAAGTTTGGGGATGATGGAGTAAGGAGAAGAAAAAGAAAGAGGGAAGAACATAGGAGAAGACGAAAGGCAGAAAGGACAGCAAAAATAATAATAATAAATAAATGAATAAACAAATGCAATAATAATGATAATGATAATGCTAACAAAAAAAAAATGATAATAACAATAATGATAATAATAAAGATAGCAATAATGATAATAATAATAATAATAATAATAAGAATAATAACAATAATGATAATAATAATAATAACAATAATAACAATAATAATGATGATAACAATAATAATAATAATAATAAAAAGTAAAGTGACCGATTTTCCTCCATTTTTCTCTCCCTTCTTATTCTTATTTTGACCTCATCTCTCGGCAGAGTCACGAGCGAGGATTGTTTACAAGATAACATCGGATAATGCAGAGCTTAACGACCCCCGCTTGCACTCCCCCCCTCCCCCCTCCCCCCACCGCCACCCCACGCCCGACCCCGTCCCCTACAGACCCCCTGGAGGTACCCCACCCCGACCATACAGACCCCCGGAGGTACCCCAGCCCCCTCCCCACCCTGTCCCCCACAGGCACCCCGGAGGTACCCCCGCCCCTCCGCCTCCCCGTCCCAGCCCTCCACAGACCCCCGGATGTACCCCAACCCCCTCCCCTCCCCTCCCTCCCTGCCTACAGATCCCCGGAAGTACCCCAGCCCCCTCCCCGACCCCGCCCCCACAGGCACCCCGGAGGTACCCCAACCCCCTTCGCCTCCCTCCCCCTCCCCCACAGACCCCCAGGATGTACCCCATCCCCAGCCCCCTCTCCCCTCCCCGACCCCGCCCCCACAGACCCCCGCCCCGAGGTACCCCCAACCCCATCCCCCTCCCCGCCCCCGCCCCCGCCCCCACAGACCCCTGGAGGTACCCCCCCCGAGGTACCCCAGCCCCGACGACCCCCCGGCGGTTGATGGCCAATTAAAACGCAAAAATCTTCGCATTCTGATTTTGCAATTGGCTCGGGGTGGGGTGGGGGGGTGGGGGGAGGGGTGGATCGGGTCCTCGCTCGTATCTCGGGATGTGGTCAACACGTGCAACAAATTAGCTGGGGAGGGGGAAGGGGCGAGAGGGGGGGACGTCGCCACAACGAGGGGTGTTTGTTGGCGGGTGAGAAGGGGGGTTGGTGGGGAGAGGTGGGGGTGGGGTGGGGAGTTTGAGGAAGGGGTGGGTGGGGGATGTAGGGGGTAGGGTAGGGAGGGTGGGAGGGAGGGTGGAGTTGGGTAGGGAGGGAGGGAAAGGGAGGGAGAGAGGAGAGGGAGGGAAGAGTGGGTTGGGAGGGAGGGAGGGAAGGGAGGGGGTAGGGGGATCGGTGGGTAGGGAGGGGGAATAGGAGGGAAGGGAGGGAAGGGATGGGTAAGTAGGGAGGTTGGATGGGGGAGGGAAGGAGGGAAGGGGGAGGGGGTTGGAGGAGGAAGGGGAAGTAGAGGTGGGGGGGTAGGAGGGAGAGAAGGGAAGTAGGGTGGGGGGAGTAGGAGGGAGAGAAGGGAAGTAGAGGTGGGGGGGAGAAGGGAAGTAGAGGTGGGGGGAGTAGGAGGGAGAGAAGGGAAGTAGAGGTGGGGGGAGTAGGAGGGAGAGAAGGGAAGTAGAGGTGGGGGGAGTAGGAGGGAGAAGGGAAGTAGAGGTGGGGGAGAAGGGAAGTAGAGGTGGGGGGGAGAAGGGAAGTAGAGGTGGGGGGGAGTAGGAGGGAGAGAAGGGAAGTAGAGGCGGGGGAGTAGGGAGGGAGAAGAAGGGAAGTAGAGGTGGGGGGAGTAGGAGGGAGAGAAGGGAAGTAGAGGTTGGGGGGGGAGTAGGAGGGAGAGAAGGGGAAGTAGAGGTGGGGGGAGTAGGAGGGAGAGAAGGGAAGTAGAGGTGGGGGGGAGAAGGGAAGTAGAGGTGGGGGGGGAGTAGGAGGGAGAGAAGGGAAGTAGAGGCGGGGGGAGTAGGAGGGAGAGAAGGGAAGTAGAGGTGGGGGGGAGTAGGAGGAGGGAAGGGAAGTAGAGGTGGGGGAGTAGGAGGGAGAGAAGGGAAGTAGAGGGGGGGAGAGGAAGTAGAGGTGGGGGGAGTAGGAGGGAGAGAAGGAAGTAGAGGCGGGGGGAGTAGGAGGAGAGAAGGGGAAAGTAGAGGTGGGGGAGTAGGAGGGAGAGAAGGGAAGTAGGGTGGGGGGAGTAGGGAGGGAGAGAAGGAAGTAGAGGCGGGGGGGGGGAGTAGGAGGGAGGGAAGGAAGTAGAGGTGGGGGGAGTAGGAGGGAGAGAAGGAAGTAGAGGTGGGGGAGTAGGAGGGAGAGAAGGGAAGTAGAGGTGGGGGAGTAGGAGGGAAGAGGGGAGGTGGGGGGAGTAGGAGGGAGAGAAGGGAAGTAGAGGTGGGGGGAGTAGGAGGGAGAGAAGGGAAGTAGAGGTGGGGGGAGTAGGAGGGAGAGAAGGGAAGTAGAGGCGGGGGGGAGAAAGGGAAGTAGAGGTGGGGGGAGTAGGAGGGAGAGGGAAGTAGAGGCGGGGGGAGTAGGAGGGAGAGAAGGAAGTAGAGGCGGGGGGTAGGAGGGAGGAAGGAAGTAGAGGTGGGGGAGTAGGAGGGAGGGAAGGGAGTAGAGGTGGGGGGGGAGTAGGAGGGAGAGAAGTATAGGTGGGGGGAGTAGGAGGGAGAGAAGGGAAGTAGAGGCGGGGGGGGGGTAGGAGGGAGGGAAGGGTAAGTAGAGGTGGGGGAGTAGGAGGGAGAGAAGGGAAGTAGAGGCGGGGGAGGGGGGGTTGGAGGGAGGGAGGGAGACAGGATTGCGGGGGAGTAGGAGGGAGAGAAGAGAAGTAGAGGTGGGGGGGAGTAGGAGGGAGAGAGAAGGGAAGTAGAGGCGGGGGGAGTAGGAGGGAGAGAAGGGAAGTAGAGGTGGGGGGGGAGTAGGGAAGTAGAGGTGGGGGGAGTAGGAGGGAGAGAAGGGAAGTAGAGGTGGGGGGAGTAGGAGGGAGAGAAGGGAAGTAGAGGTGGGGGAGTAGGAGGGAGAGAAGGGAAGTAGAGGTAGGGGGAGTAGGAGGGAGGGAAGGGAAGTAGAGGTGGGGGGAGTAGGAGGGAGAGAAGGGAAGTAGAGGTGGGGGGAGTAGGAGGGAGAAGGGAAGTAGAGGTGGGGGGAGTAGGAGGGAGAGAAGGGAAGTAGGGGTGGGGGGAGTAGGAGGAGAGAAGGGAAGTAGAGGTAGGGAGTAGGAGGGAGGGAAGGGGGAAGTAGAGGTGGGGGAGTAGGAGGGAGAGAAGGGAAGTAGAGGCGGGGGTAGGAGGGAGAGAAGGGAAGTAGAGGTGGGGGGAGTAGGGAGTAGAGGTGGGGGGAGTAGGAGGGAGAAGGGAAGTAGAGGTGGGGGAGTAGGAGGGAGAGAAGGAAGTAGAGGTAGGGGGGGGAGTAGGAGGGAGGAGAAAGGGAAGTAGAGGTGGGGGGGAGTAGGAGGAGAGAGGGAAGTAGAGGTGGGGGAGTAGGAGGGAGAGAAGGGAGTAGAGTGAGGGGGGAGTAGGAGGGAGAGAAGGGAAGTAGAGGTGGGGGGAGTAGGGAGGGAGAGAAGGGAAGTAGAGGTAGGGGGAGTAGGAGGGAGAGAAGGAAGTAGAGGTGGGGGGAGTAGGAGGGAGAGAAGGGAAGTAGAGGTGGGGGAGTAGGAGGGAGAGAAGGGAAGTAGAGGCGGGGGGAGTAGGGAGGGAGAGAGGGAAGTAGAGGTGGGGGAGTAGGTGGGAGAGAGGGAAGTAGAGGTGGGGGAGTAGGAGGGAGGGAAGGGAAGTAGGGTGGGGGGAGTAGGAGGGAGAGAAGGGAAGTAGAGGTGGGGGGAGTAGGAGGGAGGGAAGGGGAAGAGGAGTGGGGGAGTAGGAGGGAGGAAGGGGAAGTAGAGGTGGGGGAGTAGGAGGGAGGGAAGGGAAGTAGAGGCAGGGGGAGGAGGAGGGAGAGAAGGGAAGTAGAGGTGGGGGGAGTAGGAGGGAGGGAGGGGGAGGGGGAGTTATTTGTTGCATGGGGTTGAGCTACCGGTGAGGATGCTGTTGAAAGCTTTTTTTTTCTTATTATTTCGTGTGAATTTTTTTTTTTTTTTTATGAAATCAATTTCTTGATTTTTTTTCTTTTTTTTCTTCTTCTTCTCCCTCTCTCTCTCTCCTTCTCCTTCACCTTCTTCCTCTCTCTCTCCCTCTCTTTCTCTCTCTCTCCCTCTCTTTTACTTATCTTACCTTACCTTATCATGTGGTCTGACTTCCTCTCCTCACTCTCACTGTTTTTATCATCTTTGTTTTCTTTTATTCCTTATTTTGTCTATCTATACATCTGCTTCACGACTTCCTCTTCTCACTCTCACTGTTTATATTATCTTTGTTTTCTTTAATTTCTTATTTTGTCTATCTATACATCTGCTTCATGACTTCCTCTCCTCACTCTCACTGTTTATATTATCTTTGTTTTCTTTTATTCCTTATTTTGTCTATCTATACATCTGCTTCATGACTTCCTCTCCTCACTCTCACTGTTTATATTATCTTTGTTTTCTTTTATTCCTTATTTTGTCTATCTATACATCTGCTTCATGACTTCCTCTCCTCACTCTCTGTTTATATTATCTTTGTTTTCTTTTATTCCTTATTTTGTCTATCTATACATCTGCTTCATGACTTCCTCTCCTCACTCTCACTGTTTATATTATCTTTGTTTTCTTTAATTTCTTATTTTGTCTATCTATACATCTGCTTCATGACTTCCTCTTCTCACTCTCACTGTTTATATTATCTTTGTTTTCTTTAATTCCTTATTTTGTCTATCTATACATCTGCTTCATGACTTCCTCTCCTCACTCTCACTGTTTATATTATCTTTGTTTTCTTTAATTTCTTATTTTCTCTATCTATAAATCTACTTCATGAATGATTCAGCTGATGAAATGAAGTCGTGATTACTCCTCCGAGCTGAACTATTTCCGCGAGACAGTAATAACCTTTGTGAGTATTTATTGTATGTCTTCTTTCTTCTTTCTTCTTTCTTCTTCTCCTTGTTTCTTGTTCTTTCTTCTTTCTTTCTTTTTATTTCTTTTTATTTCTTCTTCTTTCTTCTTCTCCTTATTTCTTCTTCTTCCTTCTTTCTTTTTCTTTTTTCTTCTTCTTTCCTTTTCTTTCTTCTTCTCCTTCTTTCTTTTTCTTCTTCTTCTTCTTCTCCTTCTTTCTTTCTCTTCTCTTTCTCCTTCTCTCTCTATCTCTATTCCTCCTTGGGAGGGAGGGATAGAAGGAGGGAAGGAAGAAAGGAGGGAAGGAAGGAAGAGAGGGAGGGAGGGAAGGAAGAGAGGGAGGAAAGAAGGGAGGGAGGGAGAGAGGAAGGAAGGAAGGATGGATGTAGGGAAGGAAGGTGGGAAGGAGGGAAGGAAGGAAGGAAGGAAGGAGGAAGAAAGAGAGGAAAGAAGGAAGGAAGGAAGGAAGAAAAGAAGGAAGGAGGAAGAGAGGGAGGAAGGAAGGAAGAAAGGAAGGAAGGAACGAACGAAGGGAGGAAAGAAGGAAGGAAGGAAGGAAGGAGGGAGGGAGGGAGGGAAAGGGAGGGAAAGAAGGGAAGGGAAAGGCCTTAAAGGAAAGTTATCGCATTAGGGCATCAGTCGTTTGGCATATGGGTAAGAGTTCTTGGAGAGGGGGGGAGAGGGAGGGGAGGGGGGAGTGTACCTTAGTTTATATTCCGTAACTAATGGGCGTAACTATGGGGGGGGGGGTAGTAGGGGGGGGGCAGGAGGAGGAGGAGGGAGAGTAGAGGGTTGGTACAGGAGGAGGAGGCGGGAGAAAGGGCGGGGGGGGGGGTACAGGAGGGATGATGGGAGGGGATAAGGGACTGGAGGAGGAGGGAGAAAGGGGGGAGAGGAGGAGAGAGATAAAGGAAAGGAAGAGGGAAGGAGAAGAAAGGAGGAAGAGGAGGGGAGGAGAGATAAATGAAAGGAAAGGGGAATGAGAAAGAAGGAGGGAGGAAGAGGAGGAGGAGAGATATAAGGGAAAGGAAAAGGGAAGGGGAAGGAAGGGAGGAGGACGAGGAGGCTAAAAGAGGAGGGCGCAAGAAGGGTGATGAAGGGGTTGGAGAGGGAAGGGAAAGGAGGGGGAGGAGGGGTTAGCGAAAGAAAATGAGAGAGTAAAGGGAAAGGGAAGGAGGGGGTAGAAGGGAGGGGAGGGAGGGAGGGAGTAGGTGAATGGAAGGGGAAGAGAAAGTAGGGGAAGTGCAGCTAGGGGGAAGAAGAGAAGGAGGGAGGGGAGAGGTAGGGGAAGAGGAAATAGGAGAAGCGAAGATAGGGAAATGGAAGGAAAAAGGGGGAGGAAGTGAAATGAAGTCTACAGATTGAAGAAGCGTAAGGCGGGGGGAGGGGGTAAGAGGAAGGGGTAGGGAGGAAGGGAGGGAGGGGGATGTCAGAGGAGGGGAGAGAAAAAGTGGAAAGAGAGGGGGAAGGGAGAGGGTGGATGGCAGGGGGGAGATGAAGGGAGAGAGAGAGGTGAGAAGGAGGAGGAAGGGAGGGGTGGATGTCAGAGGAGGGGAGAGAAGAAGGGGAAAGAGAGGGGAAGGG
>NC_091578.1:32693944-32696444 GCF_042767895.1 Penaeus vannamei | reverse complement strand
ACAGACATAAAAAAGACAGACAGACACAGACATAAATAAAGCAAAAAGACAGACAGACACAGACATAAATAAAACAGACAGACAGACAGACACAGACATAAATAAAACAGAAAGACAAACAGATACAGACATAAATAAAACAAATAGACAGACACAGACATAAATAAAGCAGAAAGACAAACAGACACAGACATAAATAAAACAAAGACAGACAGACACAGACATAAATAAAGCAGAAAGACAAACAGAGACAGACAAAAAGCAGACAGACACAGATATAAATAAAAGAGAAAGACAAACAGACACAGACATAAATAAAACAAAAAGACAGACAGACATAGACATAAATAAAACAGAAAGACAGACAGACACAGACAAAAAAAACAAAAAGACAAACAGACCCAGACATAAATAAAACAAAAAGACAGACAGACACAGGCATAAATAAAACAGAAAGACACAGACTTAAATAAAACATAAAGACAGACAGACACAGACATAAATAAAACAAAAAGACAGACAGACACAGGCAAAAATAAAGCAGAAAGACAGACAGACACAGACATAAATAAAACAGACAGACAGACAGACACAGCCATAAATAAAACAGAAAGACAGACAGACAGAATCGACATAACCGCCACACACCGTGACAGAGGATCAGCTTCATCAGTGCCATCAAAGAGTGCCAACACACGGCTAATCAGGGGAAAGAAAATTACATTGTAAATATATCTTCACAAAATTATCATCGACGTGACAACACTGAGGGAGGGAGGGAGGGAGGGAGGGAGGGAGAGGGAGAGGGAGAGAGGAGGGAGGGAGGGAGGGAGGGAGGGAGAGGAGGGGAGAGCAGGAGAGGATGAGAGGAGAGGAGAGAGGGAGGGAGAGAGAGGGAGGGAGGAGGAGAGGGAGGGAGGGAGATGGAGGGAGGGAGGGAGGGAGAGCAGGAGGGAGGGAGGAGGAGATGGAGGGAGGGAGAGAGAGAGGGAGGGAGGGAGGGAGGGAGAGAGGGAGGGAGGGAGAGGGAGGGGAGGGAGGGAGGGAGAGAGAGAGGGAGGGAGGGAGGGAGGGAGGGAGGGAGGGAGAGAGAGGGAGGGAGGGAGGGAGAGGGAGGGAGAGGGAAGGAGAGAGAGGGGAGGGGAGAGGGAGAGAGGGAGGGAGAGCAGGAGGAAGAGAGGGAGGGAGAGCAGGAGGGGGGGAGGGGGGGAGGGAGAGCAGGAGGGAGGGAGGGAGGGAGGGAGAGGAGGGAGGGAGGGAGGGAGGGAGGGGAGAGGAGAGGGAGGGAGGGAGGGAGGGAGTGAGTGGAGAGAGGGAGGGAGGAGGAGAGAGAGGAGGGAGGGGATGGAGAGGAGGGGGAGGGAGAGAGGGGAGGGAGGGAGATGGAGGGAGAGAGAGGGAGATGGAGGGAGAGAGGAGGGAGAGGAGGAGGGGAGGGAGGGAGAGGTGCAGGGAGGGAGGGAGAGGGAGGGAGAGGGAGGGAGGGAGGAGGGAGGGAGGAGAGGGAGGAGGAGGGAGAGGGAGGGAGAGGAGAGGAGGGAGGGAGGGAGAGGGAGGGAGGGAGGGAGGGAGAGGAGGGGAGGGAGGGAGGGAGGGAGGGAGAGGGAGGGAGGGAGGGAGAAGAGGAGGAAGGGAGAGGGAGGGAGGGAGAGGGAGGGTGGGAGGGAGAGAGGAGGGAGGGGAGGGGAGGGAGGGAAGGAAGGAGGGAGGGAGAGAGGGAGAGAGAGAGACAGAGAATCAGAAAAGAAAGAAAGAGAGAGAGAGAACCAGAAAAGAAAGAGAGAGAAATACAAAAAACTACATAAAGAAACAGAGAAACATAGACAAAAAGAAAGAAAGAAAGAAAAAAAGTGATGATAACAACAAACAAAACACAATCATACACCCCCCTTCTCCCACCGGAAAAAATGTCCTGTTTATATCTCATGACTCCTAAGACATGAATTTCCCAAGATGATATTTTTCAGCGAAGAAGGAAAGAGATCTTGAAGTCCTCTTGAATTTGTTTTTATTTTTATTTTTTATTTTATTTTTTTTCCTTCAGTACAGCAACTGGATAAAGGGAGGAGGGGGGAGGCAGGGAGAGGGGAGGGAGAGAGAGAGAGAGAGACAGAGAATCAGAAAAGAGAGAAAGAGAGAGAGAAATAAAAAACTACATAAAGAAACAGAGAGACTTCGACAAAAAGAAAGAAAAAAAAAAAACTGATGATAACAACAAACAAAATACAATCATACACCCCCCTTCTCCCACCGAAAAAAATGTCCTGTTTATATCTCATGTCTCCTAAGACATGAATTTCCCAAGACGATATTTTTCAGCGAAGAAGGAAAGAGATCTTGAAGTCCTCTTGAATTTGTTTCTATTGTTTTTTTTTATTGTGTTTTTCTTCAGTACACCAACTGGATAAAGGGATGAGGGGGGAGGCAGGGAGAGGGGAGGGAGGGAGAGAGGGAGAGAGGGAGGGAGAGAGGGAGGGAGAGAGGGAGGGAGGGAGGGAGG
>NC_091578.1:32673944-32678944 GCF_042767895.1 Penaeus vannamei | reverse complement strand
GGGTAGGGAGTGGAGGGAGAGGGAGGGAAGGGGGGAAGTGCCATCAAGTTGGGAGTATGACTGGGTGGGTGGGGGGGGTAAGGGAGTGGAGGGAGGGAGGGAAGGGGGAAGTACCATCAAGTTGGGAGTATGACTGGGTGGGGGTGGGTGGGGGTGGGGGTAAGGGAGGAGAGGGAGAGGGAGGGGGGAAGTGCCATCCAAGTTGGGGGGTATGACTGGGTGGGGGGGTGGGGGTAAGGGAGGGTAGGGAGAGGAGGGGGGGGGGAAGTGCCATCAAGTTTGGGGTATGACTGGGTGGGAGGTGGTGGGGATGGGGTAAGGAATGGGAGGGAGAGGGAGGGGAAGTGCCATCAAGTTGGGGGGTATGACTGGGTGGGGGGTAAAGGGAGGGAGGGAGAGGGAGGGGAGGGGGGGAAGTGCCATCAAGTTGGGAGTATGGAACTGAGTGGGGGTGGGGGCGGGGGTAAGGGAGGGGAGGAGAGGGAGGGGGGGAAGTGCCATCAAGTTGGGAGTATGACTGGGTGGGAGAGAGGGAAGGAAAAAGGGAGAGGGAAAAGGGAGGTAGAGAGTGATGAAGGAGGGGAAGGGGGTTGAGAGGGAGGAGGGAGGGGAGAGGGTTAGGAGGGAAAAGGGGAGGGTGGAGAGGATGAAGGAGGGAGAGGGTTGAGAGGGAGGGGAGGAGGAAGGAAATAGGGGAAGAGGTAAAAGGGAGGTAGAGAGTGATGAAGGAAGGGGGTTGAGAGGGAGGGAGAGAGAGGGGAGAGGGAGAGCGAAAGGGGAAAGGGGGAGACAGGAGAAGAGGGGCAAAGGATGAAAGAGGAAAGGGAGAAGGGATGAGGAGACAGAGAGACAGAGGAGGAGGATAGAGAGAGGAGAAGAGAGGAAGGAGGATAGAGAGAGAGAGAGAGAGAGAGAGAGAGAGAGAGAGAGAGAGAGAGAGAGAGAGAGAGAGAGAGAGAGAGAGAGAGAGAGAGAGAGAGAGAGAGAGAGAGAGAGAGAGAGAGAGAGAGAGAGAGAGAGAGAGAGAGAGAGAGAGAGAGAGAGAGAGAGAGAGAGAGAGAGAGAGAGAGAGAGAGAGAGAGAGAGAGAGAGAGAGGGAGAGAGAGAGAGAGAGAGAGAGAGAGAGAGAGAGAGAGAGAGAGAGAGAGAGAGAGAGAGAGAGAGAGAGAGAGAGAGAGAGAGAGAGAGAGAGAGAGAGAGAGAGAGAGAGAGAGAGAGAGAGAAAGAGAGAGAGAGAGAGAGAGAGAGAGAGAGAGAGAGAGAGAGAGAGAGAGAGAGAGAGAGAGAGAGAGAGAGAGAGAGAGAGAGAGAGAGAGAGAGAGAGAGAGAGAGAGAGAGAGAGAGAGAGAGAGAGAGAGAGAGAGAGAGAGAGAGAGAGAGAGAGAGAGAGGGGGAGAGAGAGAGAGAGAGAGAGAGAGAGAGAGAGAGAGAGAGAGAGAGAGAGAGAGAGAGAGAGAGAGAGAGAGAGAGAGAGAGAGAGAGAGAGAGAGAGAGAGAGAGAGAGAGAGAGAGAGAGAGAGAGAGAGAGAGAGAGAGAGAGAGAGAGAGAGAGAGAGAGAGAGAGAGAGAGAGAGAGAGAGAGAGACAGACAGACAGACAGACAGAGAAGAAACGGGAAGGAACTGTGAGGTAGGGGGCCTCTCTAGGGTGAGTGGGGTGAGTGGGGTGGGGGAGGGGTGGGGGGTGAAGGGGGTTTCATGAGGGGGGAGGGGAAGTGAGGGGACATTCTTGACTCCTTACCTCACGTATGTCTGCTTTAATTACCTGAGAACAAGACAGTATTCTTTTTAAGGGCATTTTGTGAGAAGGTGTAGGGGAGGGGGGAGATGGGGGAAGAAGGAGGGGGAGAAGCAGGTGAGGGAGAGGGAGGGGAAGAGGAGGAAGAGAAGGAGGAGGACGAGGAGATAAACGAAAAAGAGGAGGAAGAGGAAGAGGAGGAGGAAGAGGAAGAGGAGGAAGAGGAAGAGGAGGAGGAGGGATAGGAGGAAGAGGAGGAGGAGGAGGAAGAGGAGAGGGAGAAGGAGAAGGAGAAGGAAGGAGAGAACAACGAGAAAGAGAAGGAGGAAGAAGAGGGGGAGGAGGAGAAGGAAGAAGAGAAAAGGAAAAAGGAACATGTGGCGGAGGAAGAGGAGGAAAAGGAGAAGAAAAGAAGAAGGAAAAGGAAGATTAGGCATAAGAATAGGTGAAGAAGTAAAAATAGGAAGGAGAGTAAATAAGAAAATGAGAGAAAGGAAGAGAAAGAGGGAGAAGAGAGAGTTGGAAAGAAAAGGCAGATAGGGCGTAAGAACACAGAAGGGGAGAAGAGAAAAAGAAAAGGGAACATAAAGAGAAGAGAAAGAGAAAGGGGAGGAAGACAGCGAAAGGGGAATAGAAAGAGAAGAGAAGAGAAAGAGAAAGGGGAAGAAGACAGCGAAAGAGGAACAGAAAGAGACAAGAAAAAGAGAAAGGGGAAGAATAGAGCGAAAGGGGAATAGAAAGAGACAAGAGAAAGAGATAGGGAAGAGAACGAGGAAGAATAGAGCGAGAGGAGAATAGAAAGAGACAAGAGGAATAGAAAGAGACAAGAGAAAGAGAAAGGGGAAGAAGACAGCGAAAGGGGAATAGAAAGAGAGAAAGAGGAGGGAAGGGGGGTAGAAGGGGGGGGGGGGTGAGACGCGTGACGATACGAGGACATGTACAGGTGTTGCCAACTCGCCTTCCTCCCATTTTTTAGCCCGTTACACTTTCGACATCTTTATTGCTCTTTTTCTCTTCACACTTTTTCACCCTTTTGTGTGGGGGTTTAACTGCCTTTCTTTTTTCTTTTCCATAGTTCTTAAAGGGTTTTTATAGGTGTTAAAACCATCGCACCAATGACATTGTCACCTTTATAGTTCCCTGTATTACCATTACAATCAAAATTCTTTATTTGATATTTCAAATTACTCAATAGATATTTCTTAATTCTTAATCTCCTCTTCATATTTTCCTTTGGCTATCCCGCATAAAAGAATAGCGTACACTGATTTACAGAATCATATGAAAATTACTGTATATCTATAAAAAGATCTATTAACAATCAATTATTTATGAGCTTTTATGAAGTCTGTCTATTTTAGGATCGTTGGATACTTAAAGATGAGAAGAAGCAGAAGAAAAAGAAGAAGAAGAAGAAGAAGAGAGAAACAGAAACAGAGAGAGAGAGAGAGAGAGAGAGAGAGAGAGAGAGAGAGAGAGAGAGAGAGAGAGAGAGAGAGAGAGAGAGACAGGGAAAGAGAGAGAGAGCGAGAGAGAGAGAGAGGGAGAGAAGAGAGAGACAGAAAGAGAAAGAGAAACAGAGAGAGAAAGAGAAACAGAGAAAGAGAAAGAGAAACAGAGAGAGAGAAACAGAAACAGAGAGAGAGAAACAGGTAGAGAAAGAAAGAGAAAGAGAAAGAGAAACAGAAAAAGAGATGCACAGACAAAAAAAGAAACAAAACATAGAAACAAAGAAAGTTAAAAACCAAAAACCAAAAAAAGTAAAAAACCAAACAAAAAACTAAAAAAAAAAAACGTTAAAAACCACCCCCCCCAAAAAAAAAATAATAATAAAAAATAAAATAAAAAAAAGTCCGCATATTCCCCATTCCAGGACCACTCGAAGATCCCACAACGAAGAGCCAGTCCCGCGCCGGAGTAAATGGCCGGGAATCCAATAAATGGGGAACTTCGTTAATGCATAATTTCCCTACCTGTCGTTGGGGGTTTTAATGAGTCACCGCTGGAGGGGAATGAGTAGAGAGGCGACGCGTTGGCTCGTAATGAGGAAGTCGGAGATGAGGGGAAAAAGTCCTGTCTATTGGTCTCTGGGTTGTCTATCGGGGTGTTTTTTTTTTTTGTATTTTCTCTTTCTTTCTTTCTTTCTTTCTTTCTCTTTCTCTCTCTCTCTCTCTCTTTCTTTCTTTCTCTCTCTCTCTGTCTGTCTGTATGCGTCTCTCTCTCTTTCTCTGCCTGTTTCTGTTTCTCTCTCTTTCTCTGTGTTTTTGTTTCTCTGCCTGTCTCTCTGTCAGTCTGTCTGTCTGTCAGTCTGTCTCTGCCTCAGATTAACAGGCAGAAAGAGAAAGAGAAAGAGAAGCAGAGACAGAAAAAGAGATACACCGACGAAAAAACAAACAAACAAACATAAAAACAGACTAAGAAAGTTACCCCCCCCCCCCAAGAAAAAAAAAGTTAAAAGCCAAACAAAAAAAAAAAACGATAAAAACCAAAAACCAAAAATAATAATAATAATAATAATAATAATAAGAAAAATAGATAAATAAAAAATAGATAAAAAAAAGTCCTCATACCCGCATATTACCCATTCCAGGACCACTCGCAGATCCCACAACGAAGAGACAGGTAGAAAGAGAAAGAGAAAGAGAAGCAGAGACAGAAAAAGAGATACACCGGCGAAAAAAAGAAACAAAAAAAAAAAAAGTTAAAAAAAAAAAAAAAACGTTAAAAACCAAAAACCAAAAAAAAAAAAAAATAAAAATAATAATAAATAAAAAATAGATAAAAAAAGTCCTCATACCCGCCTATTCCCCATTCCAGGACCACTCGAAGATCCCACAACGAGGAGCCAGTCCCGCGCCGGAGTAAATGGCCGGGAATCCAATAAATGGGGGACTTCGTTAATGCATAATTTCCCTACCTGTCGTTGGGGGTTTTAATGAGTCACCGCTGGAGGGGAATGAGTAGAGAGGCGACGCGCTGGCTCGTAATGAGGAAGTCGGCGATGAGGGGAAAAATTCCTGTCTATTGGTCTCTTGGTTGTCTATCGGGGTGTTTTTTTTTTTTTTTTTTTTTGTATTCTCTCTCTCTCTCTTTCTTTTTCTTTCTTTCTTTTTCTCTCTCTCTGTCTATTTATGTCTGTTTGCGTCTCTCTCTCTTTCTCTGCCTGTTTCTGTTTCTCTCTCATAAAAACAGACTAAGAAAGTTACCCCCCCCCCAAGAAAAAAAAAGTTAAAAACCAAAAAAAAAAAAAAAAACGTTAAAAA
>NC_091578.1:32643944-32651444 GCF_042767895.1 Penaeus vannamei | reverse complement strand
TTATCATGTTATTATGTTATATGATTATTGCTATCATTAATGTTGTTATTGATGTTAGTCATAATAATGACAATAATATTAACAGTCTATTCATAACTATGATAATGATGATAATAATAATAATGATGATGATAATACAGTCCTCCCTCCCTCCCTCCCTCCCTCCTCTCATCTCCATCATTTTCCTTTCTCTCTCTTAATCCTTCCCTCCCTTATTATCCTCCTTTTTTGGCTTCCCTCCCCCTTCCCCATTCCCTCCATCCTGCCTTTCTTTTTCCGTCGCTTAACCTCCCCCCTTTCCTCCCTCCCTCCCCCTAGCCACCTATGTTCGTTTTCTCTTCTCTTTCGGTTCTCTCTTCCTCCCTTATCTCCCTCAATACTCTCCCTTATCTCCCTCATCTTTCCGAATTCTCTCCTTCTCCTTCGTCTCCTTCATTCCCCCTCCTTTCCTTCCTCCCCTCCTCCACCCCCCTCACTTCCTCTAATCCTCCTCTTTTCCCCTCTTCCCCCTATCTGTCCTACATCTTCCCCCTCCCCGTCCCCCCTCTAACCAACTCCTTCATCTACCTCTTTCTTCCCTCTTTACTAGCCCCCATTCTCCCCTCTCTTTCCCCTTCCTCCCCTTCCTCAGTACTCCCCCTCCTCTCCCCCATTCACCCCACCTCCACTTCCCTTCCTGACTAACCCCCCTAATCCCATTCGCCCCCCTTCCCCCTCCGCATACCTCTCTGTCAACCCCCAACCTCCCCCATTCTCCCCCAACTTCACCATCCCCCTACCCCAACCCCTCCACCTCCCCCATTCTCCCCCTTCCCCACCCACCCCTCCCCCAATCTCCCCCAACCCTTCAACCTCCCCCTTTCTTCCCTCCAACCTCCCCCTACCCCTACCCCAACCCCCTCAACCCCCCTTTCCCCTATCCCAACCCCCCAACCTCCCCTACCCCAACCCTTTCAACTCTTTCTCCCCCCTCCAACCTCCCCCACTCCCCCCACAACCTACCCCACTCCCCCACCCTTTCTCCAACCTCCCCCACTCCCCCACTCCCCTCCCCACCCCCCGCTGCGCCCCACACCATCAACCTCCCATGACTGTTGGACGAGGCAGCATGGGTTCCGGAGACTTATCAAACATGTATTAAACGTGTTCAAAGGGAGCTTCACGGCAGAGCTCTCCTGATGGCGGACTGGGAGGGAGGGGAGGGGAGGGAGGAGGGGAGGGAAGGGAGGGGAGGAGGAGAGGAGGGGAGAGAGGGAGGGAGGGGAGGGAGGAAGGGGAGGGAGAGGGAGGGAAGGGGAGGAGAGAGAGGGAGGGGATAAGGGTGGAAGGAGGGAGGGAGGGAGGGTGGCGATAAGGGTAGAAGGAGGGAGGGAGGGAGAGGGAGAAGAAAAATAAAAATTGTTAACTGAGAAGGAGGGAGAGACGGAGATAAAAAAAAGAGATTTATTTGGTCGAAATTGAAAATGCACGCCCTTGCAAACATGAATGCAGCGGGAAGTGTGGATAGATATGTGAATTTGTTTGGTGTGTCGCTCGTGTGTGTGTGTGTGTGTGTGGATACGTGTGGATATGGATATAGTTTTTTCTTGCTTTTATATATGTATTGGTTTACATATGTGTTTATGGCTCTATATCAAACTTTCTACAACTGTATCTATACCTATATCTATATATACGTCTGTCTGTCTGCCTATCTATCTTTCTGTCTGCTTATCTATCCCCACCACACACACATACATATATGTAAATATGTACATGTATATGCATATGTTTGTGTGTGTGTGTGTGTTTGTATATATATATATATATATATATATATATATATATATATATATATATATATATATATATATATATATATATATATATAATATAGATACATATATGAATATATATGTATGTATACATAAAATATGTGTATATATATACATATATGTATACACACACACACACACACACACACACACACACACACACACACACACACACACACATATATATATATATATATATATATATATATATATATATATATATATATATATGTGTGTGTGTGTGTGTGTGTGTGTGTGTGTGTGTGTGTGTGTGTGTGTGTGTGTGTGTGTGTGTGTGTGTGTGTATGTGTGTGTGTGTGTGTATACAAGATATCCCCACCCACAAAAAAGACCGAAGACGGGCGGCGAGCGAAGAGGCACCGCGAGAAATGTTGCTTCGAGGTTCATCAAGTGGGACTTACTCATTCAGAGCTGGGATGCGCAGTTCCTTGTGTTTGATTTAATCGTTTCATCGTTTATCTTGTCTGTTTGATTTAAGTGGATGGATGGATAAACACATGTGTATATGTATATAATATATATATATATATATATATATATATATATATATATATATATATATATATATATATATTTATATATATATATGTATATATATATACACATACATACATACATATATATACATTGTATATATAATGATAATTTTATCTCTCTCTCTTTCTCTCTCTATCTATCTAAACACATACATACATACCAATACACATCCATCCATCAACCCCCCCCCCACACACACACACACTCTCTCTCCCTCCCTCATACCTATACCTGCAATACACCTCCATCCTTTCCACGGGATCGGAGAACTGATGGGAACTGCAGATAAAATGCAACATCAATGGAAATCTGTTTACGTGAAGCTGCTGTCACCCTCTTTGCAAGTGAAAATGCATTCGGCCATTTCAAAGGCGACAAAAAGAAAAAAAAAGAAAAAAGAAAAATCGGTAGTTCGCAGATCCTGATAATGATCATTTCTTAAAACGAAGGGAAGGGAAGGGGAGAAAGAGGGAGAGAGTGGATAAGAGGGAGGGAGAAGGAGAGGGAGAGAGTGGATAAGAGGGAGGGAGGGAGGGACAGACAGAGGGAGAGAGTGGATAAGAGGGAGAGGATGGATAAGAGGGAGGAGGGAGGGAGGGAGGGAGGGAGAGGGAGAGGAAGAGAGTGGATAAGAGGGAGGGAGGGCAGGAGGGAGGGAGGGAGAGGGAGAGGAAGAGAGTGGATAAGAGGGAGGGAGGGAGAGAGGGAGGGGGAGGGAAGAATAGAGGGATAGATAGGTAGATAGATAGATGGATAGATAAAAAAGAGAAAGAGAAAGAGACAGAGAGCGGGAAGGGGGACGGGAAGGAGAAGGAGAGGGAAAGAGAGAGAGGGAAGGAGGGAAGGATAAAGGGATAGAGGGTTAAATAGACAGCTAGTTAGATAGATGGATAGAAGTATAAGTAGATAGACAGATAAGACACTTTCGAATACATCTTTCCCCATTTTCCTTATGAACTGTTATTATTTTCTCCCTATCTCTTTCTTTCCCTCTTCTCCTTCTCCCACAAACCCGGCCTTTCATTAGCGCCAATCCCAATTTGGAGGCTGTGGGAGAACGTCCACTGATCTCTGTGCTATGCTGTCACTTTTCTATTTCCATTTTGCTTCTTTATATATATATATATATATATATATATATATATATATATATATATATATATATTGTAAGGATATTTTTTTTCTTGTTATTATTGATCTATATTTTTTTCTTTTTGTTTTGCATGGAGCGAGGGTTGGGAGTGAGGGTGGGGGGTGGGGAGACGGAAGGAGGAAGGGAGGGAGAGAGAGAGGGAGGTAAGGGAGGGAGGGAGGGAGGGAGAGAGGGAGGGAGGTAAAGAGAGAGGGAGGGAGAAAGAGAGGGAGAGGGAGAAGGAGAGAGAGAGAGTAGAGAGAAGGAGAGACAAAGAGAGAGAGAGAAAGAAAGAGAGAGAAAGAGAGAAGGAAGAGAAAAAAAACACCAAAACAACAATCCTACTACAGAGAAGACCAATAAAAAACAAAACAAGATACCACATCACAGAAAAAAAGAAGAAAAAAAGAAAAAAAAAGGAAAAACAGCGCCACGCCATACACAAATACACCCTCCCCCTCCTACCCCGCTCCCCCTCCCCCTTATGTACTTAAAAGGTAACCTAATCGCCCATAAGGTAAACGCCAAAGTTCACCTGAGCGATGCCTCATAAGGTGAACCGTATGCCTCTCCATCATGGGGTAATTACTTCCCTCCCTCTCTCGCTCTCTCTCTTTCTTTCTCTCTGTCTCTGTCTTTCGCTGTCTCTCGCTGTCTCTGTCTCTGTCTTTCTCTCTCTGTCTCTGTCTCTGTCTTTCGCTGTCTCTCGCTCTCTCTCTTTCTGTCTCTCGCTGTCTCTCGCTGCCTCTGTCTCTGTCTTTCGCTGTCTCTGTTTCTATCTTTCTCTCTCTCTGTCTCTCTGTGTCTGTCTCTGTCTCTTGCTGTCTCTTTCTCTTCTATGTTTTTTTTTCTCTCTCTTTCTCTTTCTCTCTCTCCCCATCATCCTTATCCTTCGATTTCCCTTCTTTCCGTCGTTCCATCACTCTCTGTCTCGCTCTCTCGCTCTGTCACTCTCTCTCTCTCTCTTCCCACCATCCTTCTCCTTCCCTTCTCTTTCTTTCCATCGTCCCTTCATATTATTTCTCGATCTTCTATTCTGCTTCTCTGTTTCTGTTTTCCTCTTTCTATCTGGTCCTCCTTTCACTTCCTCCATCTCCTCTCTCCCATTCCCCTCCATCCCTCAATCTCGCCCCCTCTCCCTCCCCACCCCGTTTCACCCTCAATCCCCCTTCCCCCCCCCCCCCCCAAGATCTCCCTCCCTCCCTCTACACCCTTAATCATCCACCCTCACTCTTATCTCCCTTCCTCCCTCCTCCCTTTTCCTCCAAGATCTTCTTCCCCCCATCTCCCTCCTTCAGTCTTCTTCCCTTCCCCTTCCCTCCCTCTCCCATCCCCCTCACCCTCAAACCCACCCCCTCCCTCCTATCTTCTCCCCCTCAATCACCCTCCCTCCCATCACCCTCCCTCTCTCTCCTCCCTCAACCTCCCTCCTTTTCCCCCCTCAATCCCCCCCCTCCCTGGGAGGAGGAGGAGGGGGTAATGGGAGGAGGGGAAGGAGGAGGGAGGGGATGAGGGAGGGAGGGAGGGGAGGAGGGAGGAGGGAGGGAGGAAGGAGGGGAAGGAGGAGGCGGGGGAGAAGCAGGAGGGAGAGGAGGAAAGGGGAGAACACCTTAAAAAAAGAAAAGAGAATTGATAAAAAGGTCTTTGATTAAAGTCAAATCTCGATCGAGGCTTCTTAGGAGAAGAAGGAGAAGAAGGAAGACGATGAAGAAGAAGTGGAAGGAAAAGGAATGAGATTTAAAGTGTCAAAAAAATATGAACAAAATATATATAGTCTTTATATATATACAGATGGAGTCCCAGTCTCGGTTCCCAAGAAAGAGTTCGAGGAGGAGGAAGTCGTAGGAAGACGAGGAGAAGGAAGAAAAGGAAGAAAGTTAAAAAAGAAGCGAAAGAAAACGGAAGAAAACTCCAAAAGAAGGAAAAAAAAGAAAAAATAATAATCAATAAAATCCTCTCCTCATACGTTTCCAACATGAAGGGAGAGAAGGAAATGAATGATAAGAGGGAATAGAAGAGGAAGATTAAAAAGAAAGAAAGAAAGAATAAGAAATAACAAGATAACGAAACTGAAGAAGGAAATATATAAACAGAAAGGTTAAAGAAAACGGGAAATAGAAGCAACTAAACTGATTCCCGTTTTCTTTGAAAAATGAAAATGCCCGATGGAGTAAAAAAAAAAAAAAAAATCATAAATGTTCTGTTATTTTTAGACAAAAATATATCTTTTTCTAACAATGGAAACCAAACACTTGTTTTAGTATTGCTCTTTTATTTATTCATTTTTCCCCAATGATAATTCACATATTGAAAACGAAATTGTTTTATACCGATCAAAACATGCGTCAATATTCATTTTTTTTTGGTTGGTCTATATACTTTTATCTAACGAATAATACTTGCAGTGTGTCCTTTGTTAACGTGTGTGTGTGTTCCATTTTGCCTGCATGAATGTGTTCTGCAGATTAAATGCAAAAGCAAAATTGCAATGAGCGGTGGATTTGCTCTACTTTATTTACTTTATTTATCTACTTTATTTACTCTATGGCATATTGCAATGATTGGGTGGTTAATATGGATCAGTTTAATTACATACAGACATCAAACAGTATGGATGGATATAAATGGATATATACACGTAGTATATACACACATGCATGAATACATTCACATATACATAAATACACACATATACACACATACATACATAGGCATACATACATACATATATACATATATACATACATAAACACACACATATATATAAATACTCACACACACAAATACAAACACACATACGAAGAAGCAAACACCCACTCACATAAACACAAACACGCACACACACTTCATAAAGATAGAAAACGCAAAAATACAAAGATGAAAGTCAGATGAAAATGAAGTCATCTAAAAAAAAAAAAAAAAAAAAAAAAAAAAAAAAGGAGAGAGAGAGAGAGAGAGAAACAGAGAGCGAGAAAATATATAACGATCATTTTAATCGAATCTTCCTTTGTAAAACGAAATAAATGGAAAATGAAACAAAAATAGCTTGATCTCTCTCTATCCTTCGCTCTTTCTGCGTCTGCCTTTATCTCTCCGTCACATTTCCCTCTGTTTCTGCTTCCATCTCCTTCTCCCCCCTCTCTCCTCTTTTTTTCTCTTTTTCTCTCTCTCTCTCTCTCTCTCTCTCTCTCTCTCTCTCTCTCTCTCTCTCTCTCTCTCTCTCTCTCTCTCTCTCTCTCTCTTAATATATATAAAAATAAGAGAGAATGAGAAACTAAAAACTAGAAAAAAAATAGAAAATAAAAAAATATTAGACACTCAACACCTCGAACTTCCTTGCAAATCGAGACAAACTCCTTGCAACAGATAGCAATTCCAGAAAATGATGCAACTTACACCTCGCACTATTTAAAGTCAAAAGATGTGCCAAGACCATTTTGTACATCTGAAGAAAAGAACAGAAAAGAAAAGAAAAAAATAAATAGAAAATTTCGAGTGAAAGATTGCCCGCTTATCGTAAATGGTCATTTTAGCTTAACTAGCTTGTTCTGGAAGGGTTAAATGCTTTAGAAGTTTGGAGGTTGGATTTGTTGTTATATCTCTCTATCTTATTTTCTTTAGGGGTTATCTTTCTTACTTCTTCTCTTCTCTCGTTCTCTTGAATTTCTCTTATTTCTCTCACTCATTCTCATTCACTCCCAAACCTGTTGTTCTATCTCTCTATCTTATTTTCTTTAGGGTCTATCTTCCTTACTTCTTCTCTTCTCTCGTTCTCTTGAATTTCTCTTATCTCTCTCATTCATTCTCATTCACTCCCAAACCTGTTGTTCTATCTCTCTATCTTATTTTCTTTAGGGTTTATCTTCCTTACTTCTTCTCTTCTCTCGTTCTCTTGAATTTCTCTTATCTCTCATCATTCATTCTCATTCACTCATTCACTCCCAAACCTCTACGTCCTCCTACACCCCCCCTCTCCCCTCCCCTCCTACCCCCCCT
>NC_091578.1:32633944-32638944 GCF_042767895.1 Penaeus vannamei | reverse complement strand
GATGTGTTATTGATACTTCTGTTATTTATACTTGTGTGTTATCTTTTCTAGTATCCTATTAGGGCCTGCTATTAGTGCTAGTATATTTTAGTGCTTTAGGTGTGTTAGTGTGTAAGTGTGGGCGTAAAGGAGACGTGTTATCTGTGCTACTCTCTTATAAGGGCGTATGTGCTATTTGTGCTATGTGTGCTATTACTGCTAGCGTGTTATCGTAGCTAGGAATTAAGGATTATTGATATTAATGTATTATCATAGTATTACTGTTAGTGTGTTATCATAGCTAGGAACTGAGGATTATTAATACTAATCTATCATTATAGTATTACTATTAGTGTGTTATAGAAGCTAAAAAATTAAGAATTATTTTATCGTAATATTACTGCTTGTGTGTTATCGTAATTTGGAATTAAGAATTATCAATAAATAGTATTACTGCTAGTGTGTTATTATGCTTAGTTTGGCATTGGTGATTAAGCACTCTTAATGATAGTGTAATAAGGGTGATGTAGGATGAATGGTAATGATGATAATAACAATAGTAATAAAAAATAATTGTAATGATAATAAAAATGGTAACAATAGTAATGAAAAGAATTGTAATGGTAATAATGATAATAACAACTAATATGAATAATTGTAATGGTAATAATGTTAATAACAATAGTAATAAAGATAATTGTAATGGTAATGATGATGATAACAATAGTAATTAAAAATGATTGTAATGATAATACTAATAAAAATGATTATAATGCAATAATGATACAGTCCCAGAATTCGGTCACAGATGTACACTTTGATGAATAATAAATGAAAAATGTATTTTCCATATAAATCTTTCGATAATTGGGGAACTATTTTAATCTTCCCGAGAATTATAGACCTATAATCAATTTAAGATCATTGGCTGATGTAATGTTGAACTACCCCCTCCCCTCCACCCCCGTCTAAAATCTCCACTAACCCTATCCCACCTCTATCTCTCCCCCCCCTCCCCTTCCCCTTCCATTGTGCTTATCCTTTCCTTTCTCTCTCCTCATCTCCATTTCTTTCCTTCCCGCTTCTTTCCTCCTCTCTCTCCTCTTCCTCTCTTTTCCTTCTCTCCCTCACTTCATTCCTTCCCACCCCCTACTTCTCCCTCTCCTCACTTTCCCTCCTCTCCCCTCCTCCTCTCCATCCCTCCTTCCCCCTCCTCCCTTCCCTCCACCCCCACCCTCCTACTACTCCTCCTCCCTCCCCTATCCAACCCCCACCCCCTCCCAACTCCCTGCCTCCATCCCTTCCCTAACCCCTTACCCTCCCTCCCCTATACACCCTACCCCCTACCCCCCTCCCTACCCTCTCCCTATCCAGACCCCACCCCTCCCTCCCCTATACAACCCCATCTCTACCCCTTACCCCCCATTACCCCCTCCCCTATCCATCCCCCCTCCCTCCCTACCCCCACCCCCTCCCCTTTCCAGACCCTATCCCCTCCCCTATCCAGACTCCAACCCCTCCCTCCCTTATCCACCCCCACCCCTTCCCCTCTCTACCCCCTACCCACCCAACCCCCCCCTCAACCCCCTACCCCTAAATTCACCACAAGGATCATCCCAAAAGTGAAAGTCGATCGTTCCAGAACAATCCATGACTGATATTAATTACACAACATCAATTACCGAACAAGCGGTTGGGGTAATTAACTCCCGAAAGCTGTAATTAAATCTTGGGCTTGTCTTTTGACGTCATGGGATAAGGGGGGGAGGGGGGGGGGGAGGGGAGGGGGGATAGGAGGTAGAAGAGGGAAGTGGGGGGAAGGGAGGGGGAAGGGAGATTGAAGAAAGTGGGGGAAGGGAAAAGGAGGGGGAGGTAGAAGAGGCGGAGGGCGTGACAGTAGAAGAGGGGGCTTTGGGAAGGGAGGTAGAAGAGGGGAAATGGGGAAGGGAGGGGGAAGGGAGGGGTGGCGGCAAAGGGAGGTAGAAAAGGGGGGTGGGGGGAAGGGAGGTAGCAGGAGGGGAGGGACGGTAATGGGGAGAGGGGGCGAAGATGGTAGAAGGGGGGAGGGGGGACGGGAGGTAGAAGAGGGAGGAATCGAGAAATGGAGGGAAAGGAGGAAGAAGAGGAGCAGGGAGGAAGGTAACAGGAGGTAGATGGAGAAGGTGGGAAAGGAGGGAGAAAGAGGAGCAGGAAGGAGGGGGGAAAAGGGGGAGGAGGGAAGGAAATGGAGGGGAAGGTAACATGAGAGGGTTGGCGAAGGAGTGGGGGCAGAAAGCGGGGGGGGGGGGGGGAATAGCATGAAGAATAGGGGAGGAAGATAGGAGGGGGAATGGCAGGAGGAAGGATAGTTGAGAAATAGGGATATCTGAGGAGGAGAGGGGGAATGGGAGATAACGGAGAAATGAAAGGATAGATAGAGAAGAGAGGGGGGAAAGAGAAAGGATAGGAAGAGGGAATAAAAGAGGGATAGATGGAGATATGAAAGGATAGATGGAGAAGAGAGCAGGGGAAGAGAGGAGGGGGAAGATGAAGGATAGGAAGAGATAATAAACAGGGATATATGGAGAAATGAAAGGATAGATAGAGAAGAGAGGGGGGAAAGAGAAAGGATAGGAAGAGGGAATAAAAGAGGGATAGATGGGAAAGAGAAGAGAGAGGGATAGGTGTGGAGGGGAAAAGAAGTGGGGAGGAGGAAGGATAGGAAGAAATGAACACAAAATACGAACCATGAACTATGAATAACTTAAAACTGTCAGACAAACAAACAAACAGCAACAGCTTTGTTTAACGGCGGAATTACTGCTCAAGATAATGATAAGTAAAAATAGAGATTTCCTTCTCCTTTAAAAATATTCTCTTATATATATATATATATATATATATATATATATATATATATATATATATGTGTGTGTGTGTGTGTGTGTGTGTGTGTGTGTGTGTGTGTGTGCGTGTGTGTGTGTGTGTGCGCGTGTGTGTGTGTGTGTGTGTGTGTGTGTGTGTGTGTGTGTGTGTGTGTGTGCGTGTGTGTGTGTGTGTGCGCGTGCGTGTGTGTGTGCGTGTGTGTGTGCGTGTGTGTGTGTGTGTGTGTGTGTGTTGTGTGTGTGTGTGTGTGTGTGTGTGTGTGTGCGTGTGTGTGTGTGTCTGTGTGTGTGTGTGTGTGTGTGTGTGTGTGTGTGTGTGTGTGTGTGTGTGTGTGTGTGTGTGTGTGTGTGTGTGTGTGTGTGTGTACACCCAACAACAAAAGCGATGTCGCCTCGCCAGACCTAGCTTGGAGAGATCCTGCCCTTCTTGCCCTGAAAGGTAGCCCACGTTCAAACAACCTGAACATAGTTAGAAAATGTGGGAGGGGGGGAGGAAGGGGGTGATCTGGATTCGCTAGGCAAAGCGAGGAGTGAGTGTTCGGCTGTTTCAGTCCCATCCTATCGAGGCTACCGTCCGCAACCCACCCCCCCTCTCTCTCTCTCACTCTCTCTCTCCTCTCCCCCTCTCTCTCTCTCTCTCCTCTCCCCCCCTCTCTCTCTCTCACATACACATTGTGTGTAATATTTGTGGGTATGAATAATTTATCGTTTTAAATAGCGCCTCTTCAGCTACCAAACATTAATAAATAGCTTTGGCCACAAAACTTCAATCGTGATGGGGTGTTAAGCTTTAGGTATCGATTCCCTTGTTTTCCTTTTATTTCGTTTGTGTGTCTCCTGCGAACCACGACCTCCAGGCGCGTCCATGAATCGCGAAGCACGGTTAGGTTGGGGTCAGCTTGGGTGTGATGGGCCACTTGGCTCCGCTGCACACAATCTTTTAAAGAAAGTGTTTATGTCTATATCAGCGTAAAGTTCGAGATACACATTGATTTAAAGTGCATCGTGAAGTGAATGTGTGTAGCGGTGCATTAATATAATGATGATAGGATATATATGATGCAGGTGTTGCGAGACTTATACTATTGACACATTTTTAGTGTCAAATGATTAGGTGACAGTCTTTACACTTGGGCAGATTGGGCACTTCCCAGCGAATCCCTTTCCCGGCTCACGCTTGCTCACTCACCCCGCGAAGGGCCGAGTCTAGCTTCACTCTGTCCAAGGCTAAGGGGATATTCCCTTAGCCCTGACTCTATCAATTCTTACACCTTTATTTGTCGTTTCAGCGGCTGGTGTCCAACACCTTGTCAATCCCCCCCCCCCCCCCCGCTCCAAACTATTCAAGAAACCCATTGCTTTTGATATTCATATTCATATTCATTGCGTTATTTTTGGTAATGAAATAATTGTAGACATTTGGAAATATAATGGCGTATGAAATGATGGTATGTTATTTTCCAAATAACATATAACATTATAACATATCCAAATAGCTGATGCAGGTGATATAAGACGGAGGAGAGTGAGAGAGAGTAGCTGCTTAGGATAATGCAGAGCCATATATTAATATACATCATTCATATATGTATGAAGGTTATTTCCGTCTGACGAATAGTCATTTCCAACAATGTTCAAGTTTATATAGAATATGTGACAAGGAATTGAAATAGAACGATGCGATAACATTTCTTGATTATCATTTTCGAAATAATATTACGATAACTTATTTCATAAGACAGGTTTCCAATATATCCATCAAATTAACAGCTAAACATGAATAAAAGCGATCTCTCTCTCTCTCTCTCTTCATGTATATTTCAGTCGTTATTGCACTTCTTCGCCTAATTTCCGTATTTTCCCACTTCCTCACACTCGAACCATCCTAACTATGCCCTGGCTGTTTGAAGGTGGGCCTCCTTTCAGGGCAAGAAGGGCATGATCTCTCCGAGCCAGGACTGGCTGTACTTTCTTGTTTCACATTTTCAAAATATTAAGCATTAACAATAACATTTTCATATCTCAGATTTGATTTTATTTTTTATTTTTTTCTTTCCATTACAAACACACACACACGCGCATGCGTGCGACAAAGATATATAGATGGATAGATAGATAGATAGAGAGAGAAAGAGAGGGAGAGGAAGAAGAAGGAGA
>NC_091578.1:32607101-32617101 GCF_042767895.1 Penaeus vannamei | reverse complement strand
TTTTGTTGCTGTTGTTGTTGTTTTTTGTTGCTGTTGCTCGTGTTGCAAATAAGGGGAGATATGGATATGGATTTTATCGTTGTGGTGGTTTTGGGAGAGGGGGGAGAAGGGGGAGGGGGAGGGGAGGGGAAAAAAAGGGGTGATTTTTTTTTCTTAGTTTGTGGGTTTAAAGAAAATTATTTTTCTTCTTCTTCCTCTTCTATTTTTTTTTTTTTTTTTTTTTTTTTTTTAGTATGTCAGTGTCAATGATTATGAATTTTAAAACCCCTTCTATAAATTTACAAAAACAACCCCAACTATCCCCAAAAAGATTTATTTTTTGAAAACTGGCAAAACCCTGACCTTCCACCCAACCCCCCCCCCGCCAAAAAAAAAAAAAAAAACAGAAGACAGACAAACAAACACGACCTCAAGAAGACCCTGATTGGGCACAGGCCCCCCGAAGTCGAAACTTGGAAAAAATACAGATTGAGGGGCAGGAAAATCCCCGGGGGTGGGGCACTTCAAGGAAAGGGGGGGGAAGGGGGGGGGAGAAGGAAGGAAAAAAAAGGGGGGGAAAAGGGAGGGGGAGGAAAATAGGGAAAGAGGGGGGGAAAGGGAGGGAGAGAGAAGGATGGGAAAGGGGGAGAGAAAAAAAGGGGGAGAGGGAAGGGAAAGAAAAGAGAAGGAAGGAATGAGAAGGGGGGAAAGGGAACGAAGAAAGGGGAATAGGGAGGGGAAAGAAAAAAGGGAAAAGGGGGGGAGGAGAAAGGGAGATAAAAAAAAAGAAGGAAAAAGAGGGATAGGGAAGAAGGAAGAAAGGAGGATGTAGAGGGAGAAAGAAGAAGGAAGATAAGAGAAAAGGAGAGAGAGGAAGAGGAATGCAAGTGCTTTGTCATGTCACGTCAGAGACGGGAAAGGGGGAGAAGGGGGTGATGAGGGAAGGAATAAGAAAACAAGAAAAAGAAAGAGAGATAAGAGAAAAATAACAGATAAAAGGAAAAAAAGAGAAAGAAAAAAAGCAAAAGGAAGGGGGAGAAAAAAAAGACAGACAATAGAGGGGAAAAAGGAAATAGAGATAAAAAGAAAGACAAAAACAAAGCGAGAGAAAAAAACAAAAAGAGAAAAAAGAAAAGAAAAAAGACCAAAGTATTTCCCGGTCTTTAAACAATCTATCTATCTATCATTTTCCACCTTTCCTTTGGCTCATCTATCTATCTATCCCCTTCAAAAAAATTATAACAATATTAATAAAATTTCAAATAAAAACCATTCAGGAATTAATCTATCGGTTTCAAAAAAAAAAAAAAAAAAAAAAAAAGAATGTGCAAGTGAAAATTCGAAATAAAGGAGAAAAATAAAACAATTGCCGATTGATATATTAATTAATATGATTTAGTGATTAATCCATTTATTAAAAGAGTGTGAAAATGAAAAAAAAGACTAACAATCGAAAAGCGATATATTAATAAATTTGATTCAGTGATTAATCCGTTTATTAAGAAAAAAATAATAGTATGCATGTGAGAAAAAAAAAAAAATACAGGAATATGAAAAAAAAGGGAAATAAAAGGGAATATTCCCGTATTGGGATGACAAAAAAAAAAGGGAAAAGAAAAAAACGACAAGATATTAATATATTCCGTATTCCCATAAAAAAAAAAAAAAAAAAAAACAGGGAAAATGGAAAAAAAAAAAAAACACAATTTGACATTAATAATTCCCGATTGCATGGGGGGGGGGGAAAAAAAGAGGAGAGAGAGAGAGAAGAGAGAGAGAGAGGAAAGCATATAAGGATCTCTATCTTGAACCCGGGACAAAGGGTTTATTTAAAACGGAAAGTCCTGATCAAAAAAGAAATTTTTTATGATTTTCTTAGAAGGGGGGGTGGGGGGGAGGGGGGGGGAGGGGGGAGGGGGGGAGGGGGGGAGGGGGAGGGGGGGAGGGGGTGGGTGGGGAGGGGGAGGGAGGGGAGGGGAGGGGTGGGGGGGGAAAAGGGGGGGGGGGATGGGGTGGGGGGGGGGGGGATGGGGGGGGGGAGGGGAGGGGGGGTGGGGTGGGGGGGGAAAGGGGGGGGTGATGTTTTGGGGGGAGGGGGGGGGAGGGGGGAGGTGGGGGGGGGGAAAAAGGGGGGGGTTTGGGGGGAGGGGGGAGGGGGATGGGGGGGGAAGGGGGGGGGGAGGGGGGGGGGGGGGGAGGGGGAGGGGGGGGTTTATGGGTGGGGAGAGGGGGGGGGAGGGGGGGGGGGGGGGGGAGGGGTTGATGGGGGTGGGGAGGGGTAGGGGGTGATGGGGTGGGTGGGGAGGGGTAGGGGGTGATGGGGTGGGGGGAGGGGTTGATGTGGTGATTATCATCATCATCACCATCACCATAATTATCATCATCACCATAACCATCATCATCATTTGTCATCATTATCATCACTACCACCACCACCATCATCCCTATTATCATTAGCACCACAATTGTTATCGTTACCATTATAATAATCATCATGATAACATTCACCACTATCATAATTATTATAAAATTGTCCCTAATGATAACAAGCGACACAGTATTTTCGTTATAACTACCAATTCGACAACCAGCTCGTTAGTTATTATATAAATTCCCATATAACAATAATTTTCTTATAGGCCTAGTTAATGAACGCAATTTTTTTGTACATTTAGGATATAAAAAAATGTATTTATTCTTTGGATAACGTGATGTTGATAAGAAATTGGATTAAATTTAGATAAAACTTGTTATTTGAAACCACGACAAAGGAGAGGATTAGGTCATTATTAACTATTGCAACTCTCTCTCTCTCTCTCTCTCTCTCTCTCTCTCTCTCTCTCTCTCTCTCTCTCTCACACACACACACACACACACACACACACACACACACACACACACACACACACACACACACACCCCCCCCTCTCTCTCTCTCTCTCTCTCTCTCTCTCTCTCTCTCTCTCTCTCTCTCTCTCTCTCTCTTTCTTTTTCTCTCTCTCTCTCTTCTCTGTTTCTATCTTTCACTCTCTTCTCTCTCTCTCTCTCTCTCTCTCTTTCTTTCTCTCTCTCTCTCTCTCTCTCTCTCTCTCTCTCTCTCTTTCTCTCTCTCCTCCTCTCTTCTTGCTTGCTCTCTCTCTCTTTCTCTCTCTCCTCCTCTCCTCTTGCTTGCTCTCTCTCTCTTTCTCTCTCTCTCACGACACCCCCCCCCCCCCTCCCTCTCTCTCTCTCTCTCTCTCTCTCTCTCTCTCTCTCTCTCTCTCTCTCTCTCTCTCTCTCTCTCCTTCCCCTCCTCTCTCCCCTCTCTCTTTCTCTCTCTTTTTCTCTCTCTCTCTCTCCTCTCTCTCTCTCTCTCTCTCTCTCTCTCTCACAGACACCCCCCCCCCCTCCCTCTCTCTCTCTCTCTCTCTCTCTCTCTCTCTCTCTCTCTCTCTCTCTCTCTCTCTCTCTCTCTCTCTCTCTCTCTCTCTCTCTTCCTCCTCCCTCTCCTCTCTCTCCTCTCCTCTCTCTCTCTCTCTCCCCCCCCCTCTCTCTCTCTCTCTCTCTCTCTCTCTCTCTCTATTTTTTCTCTCTCTCTCTCTCTCTCTCTCTCTCTCTCTCTCTCCCTCCCCCCCCCTCCCTCCCTCCCTCCCTCCCTCTCCCTCTCCCTCTCCCTCTCCCTCTCCCTATCTCTTCCCTTCCTCCCTCCCTCCCTCCCTCCCTCCCTCTCCTCTCCCTCTCCCTCCCCCTCCCCCTCTCCCTCTCCCTCTCTCTCTCTCCTTTACATTTCTTTTCCTTATTTTCCCCTAAAATCGAATGTGTTACCCCTGATTTTAGAATTACTAAAGAAATAATATAGGAAAAAATGATCAGTATTTTCATTATTATTATTGTTAACGTTATTATTATTACTATCATCATTTTAGTTGTAGTTTCTTCATTAGTATTATCATTATCATTGTTATCATTATTCATTAATTACTTTGTCATAGTTATTTATGTTATTGTTATTACTGTTATGATTATTGTTTACATTATCATTGTGATTATTCCTATATTGCCGTTATTATCATTATCTTATTGTTAATACCATTGTCCTCGTCGTTGTTATTGTTAGTTATCATTTTTATCATCATAATTGTTATTGCTGTTTCATTAATTTTATTACTATGGTTATCACTTATTCTTATCATTATCATCATCATCATGGTTCATCGTCGCCCTTTTTACCATCATCAGCGTAACTACCATTATCCTCATTATCATCGTTATCATGGTTCATTATCACCCTTTTTACCATCCTCAGCGTAACTACTATTATCCTCATTATCATCGTTATCATGGTTCATTATCACCCTTTTTACCATCCTCAGCATAACTACCATTATCCTCATTATCATCGTTATCATTAATATATTATTTCCTTTCATTCCTACATCCCATTCCACCACCACATGATAACTCCTAGAATGTTTGCAATTAACTCATTTCCATATTTATAACGTTCATGACACAGAATGTAAATATTCAGATAATGTTCATCAACGAGGGTTCGCCGTGAACTGTAGTTGACTGATTTTGTAAATGTTGTTATTGTTACATTGATTGTTATTAATATTTAATGATGTTTGCTGCTGTTTGATGGGACTGTGTTGTTGGTCGTTAAGCTGTTATTGTCTGAACAGGTTTTTTGAATGTAATGATTGTTAATAGTACATTAATTGTTATTTATTGATTTTTTGTTTATTGATTTTTTTTTTTTGTTTATTGATGTTTACTGTTGTAGCGCGTACTATGTTATTGGTAGTTCTGCTATTAATGCTATTACTATCTTAACAGGTTATGTAAATGTCATTTTTACTAGTACATTAATTACTATTAATGTGTACTGATATTTACTGCTGTAAATTCAACGCTATTGATGTTATTAATACTATTCTATCTGAACAGGTTTTTTTAAATGTCATGATTGTTGCTTGTGCATTCATGCTATTATTGTAAAATGATGTTTACTTTGTTGGAGTACTATGTTGTTGGTGGTGCTATTATTAATACTAGTACTATATGGACGGGTTTTTGTAAATGTCACAATTATTCCTAGTAAAACCCATTGCTATTAAAGTATACTATGTTACTGCTGCTGAAGTAATATTATCGGTAATGCTATTTTAAAAATATACTTTCAAACAGGTTTTGTAAATTTCATTATTTTATTTGTACATTCAAACCCAAAACTTTATTCCATTAATTACAAGGGGTTTTCATTTACCTCATTGCTATTAAGACATACTGAATGTTTACTGCTGCTGATAGCACTATTTGTTGATTCTGTTTTTAAATAGTAATACTATTTTAACATTGGGACTCTAAAAAGAAGAGTAAGTACTCTACACCTACACTTGTATGAATAGAGTAAATGGCAGTACCGTTGCATCATACAATTGGTAATGTATGGTAATTTCAGCTTTTTCTTGGGGTGGAAGAGGTGGGTAGGCCTATAAGACAGAGAAGTGAATAAAACTTGAGACAAATTAGCCTTTTTAAGGTTATTTGGAGCTATAAACTGATCTAAATAGGTGTAATACAGTAAAGAAAGAAAAAAAAAATGCCCTTGGTATATGTGATTTTTATTTATTTATTTATTTATTTATTTATTTTTATTTTTTTTTTTATTTTTTTAGAAATACATGTGTTATGCGTATTTTTCACCCCGATTGCATTTCGTTCCCGTTGATTGCTTCGACTTTTTTGTTTTTTTTTTATTATTTTTTTTTTGTACACTGATGTATTTATAGATGAAATTAGTTTATTTTTGGTTTTCATTTTTTTCTTTCGGGAAAGGTTTCGGGTAAAATATAGGCCTATTTTTTTCTTCTTTTTTAAGTTATGTTTCTTCCTCCCACCTCCGATCTGTTGCTGCTGTTTTGCTGTTGCCGCCGGAGCTGGTGCTGTCCTTTTGTTTTCACTGCTGCTGTTACTACCCCCCCCCTCGTAGTTGCTACCCCCGCCACCACCGCCGCAGCTGTTGTTGTTGCCGCTGCAGTTGCCTCAGCTGACGTCACCAACCATTGTCTCTGCTAATGATGCCGCCGCTGGGGTTGTTGCCGCTGTTGTTGTTGACGTTGCTTCCAATGCTGTGGTTGTTGGTGCTGCCGCTACCCCTGCTGTCGCCGCCGCTTCTGTTGCTGTCGCTGTTAATGCTGCTGTTGAGAGTTAGTGCTGCTGTTAAGTGTTCATGCTGCTGTTAAGTGTTAATGCTGTTGCCGCTTCTGTTGAGTGTCAATGCTGCTGTTAAGTGTTCCTGCTGCTGTTAAGTGTCCATGGTTCTGTTAAGTGTTCATGCTGCTGTTAAGTGTCAATGCTGTTGTCGCTGCTGTTGTGTCCTTACTGCTGTTGCTTCTGTTGATGCTGCCACCACCCTTAGCACTACACTATTATAACAACCTCATTATCATAATTATCACAAACTCCACATAACAAAACCCGTTTTTTTTTTAAAAAACCCTTTCTTTAACCCCCTTTAAAAAGACCCCTTTTGTGTCACATTAAAAAAGGATGTACATAGTCTTTGTACAAAACACGAACGTTTACTAATAATATTTTAATTGTTGTTTGTCTTTTTCTGAACAATTCGAGAGGACGTTTCAAAATAACATAAGCTTTTAAAAAGCTTTCCCTTTTTGTAAAAAGGCACATAACTGCTGTGTGTTTGTTTTAATTTAAAAAGATCGGATGATGATGTTGATAATATTTCCTTGTTTGGTAAGTATAATCCCCCCCCCCTTACCATCGCCCCCCCCCTCCCCCTTCTCTCCCCCCTTCATCCTCCCCCTCTCCCTCACTCTCTCACTCTCACTTTTTTTCTCCACTTCTCTCTCTTTTCATTCTTTAAACATTTTTTTTTCGGTTTTTCCATATATAGGCCTACCCCCTTTTTCCAGAAAGGTTATGTGTGTTTGGGTGAGTAAGTGAATTTTTGTGTATTTTGCGTGGGGGTTGGGGGTGTGTGTGTGTGTGTGTGTGTGCATTTTTTGTGTGTGTGTGTGTGTGTGTGTGCGTGGGGGTGGGGCGTGCGTGCGTGTGTGTGTGTGTGTGTGTGTGTGTTGTTTTTGCGTGTGTTTGCGCGTGCGTGCGTTAATGCGTGCGTACTAAACAACTCAATACCTTGAACCAAAATCATTTTTATCAATACCGGCATATCCTGATCATTATGTGATTAAGGAAATTCCACAAATAATAGCTCTGAATGCAGATTTTTTTTATATCCATTGACACGAAACCTTAAAATATAAGTCCATTATTTAACTCTAAAATTATTACTTTTATTACCGTAATTTTTTATCATTATTGTCTCCTTTATTACTATTACTATTACCACAGCAAAAAAAAGTACTATAATTATCATCAAATCATTCCGTAACAAAATGATTTTCTCAGTATTCTTACCATAATCCAAAATACCTTCGAAATACACACACACACACACACACACACACACACACACACACACACACACACACACACACACACACACACACACAATCTATCTATCTATCTATCTATCTATCTATCTATCTATCTATCTATCTATCTATCTATCTATCTATCTATCTATCTATCTATATTCTCCTTTTTTTTTGGGGGGGGGAGGGGGGTTAAGAAAGACATCAACGTCCATCCCGCAAGTAATTTTTTAAACAATTTGAAAAATTAATTGTTTTGAAAAATTTATCCTTTAAGATTTTTCCACGTGTTCACTGTTCGCTATACTTTTATATATGTTATAATTATAGCACAGGGTTGAAAAAGGCTGTTGTATTATGTTGCATTATATTGTTGCATTATGTCATATGTTCTTGCATTATGTTGTTGCATTTTGTTGCATTATGTTGCATTATGTTGTATTATGTTGCTGCGTTATGTCGAAGTATGTTGTTAAAGTATGTTGTATTATGTTACACTATGTTGCATTATGTTGTTTCAGTATGTTGCATAGTATCGCATTATGTTGTTGCATTATGCCGCATTATGTAATTGCAATATTTCGCATTATGTTGTTGCAATATATTTCTTTATGTCGTTGTAGTATGTTTATTTGTGTTGTTACATTATGATGATATTCTATGTTGTTACTTATGTTGCTGTAGTGTGTTGTTGCATTGTATTGTTAATAAAGTCGTGATAATTAGCGATGTTTCTTTTTATCTTTCCTCTTCCATTTTCTTTCGTTCTACCCCCCTCCTTTCCAACATTTTTTCTCCTTTCAGCTCCCTCACCCTTCCCCTCCTCCTATCCGATCTCCCCTCTTCCTTTCTTATTCCTCCTCTTCCCCCTCTCCCTTTTCACCTGTTCTTTCTTCCTATCCTTTTGCCTTTCCCCCTCTCCCTTCCCCCCTCTCCCTTCCTATTCATTCTCTCTCTTTTTTCCCTCCCCCCCCCCCCCCTTCCCCCCTCTTCCACTCCCCCCTCCCCCCTCTCATTCCCTTTCCCCTCATCCTTCCCCACCCTTCCCCCCCTCTCTCCCTCCCCTCCTTTTTCCCTTCCCCCCCCCCTTCTTCCCCACCCCCTTTCCCTTTTATCCCCCCCCCTCCCCCATTCTCCATCCCCCCCCCTCCTCCTTTTTCCCCCCTCCCCCTACGCCCATCCCCCCCCCCCCCCCCTCACCTCCCCCCCTTCCAAAAAGGGAAGGGAAATTTTGTTTAAAAAGAAAAAAAAAAGGTAAGAAATCGAGAAAAAGAAGGGGGAAAGGGAATAAAATAAAAAAATGGGGAAAGTTTTTTTTTAGGTTTTGGGAAAAAGGAAAGGGGAAAGAGGGGGATGGGAAGAGAGGGAGGGGGGAAGAGGGAGAGGAGAAAAGGGAGGGGGGAGGAAGAAAAAGGGGAGAGGGAGGGAGGAAGAGAGGAGAAGAAGAAAGAGAGAGAGAGAGGGAGAGAGAGGAAAGGAGGGAGGAGGGGGGAGAGAGCCGGAAGGAAGAAAAAGAAAAAAAGAAAAAAGGAAAAGAGAATATATATATAATATTATTATAAAAATAATATAATAAAAAAAAAAAAAATAAATAAAAAGGAAGAAGAGAAAAAAAAAAGAAAAAAAAAGAAAAAAAAGAAAGAATGAAAGATAGAAAGAAAGAAAAAAGAAAAAAAGAAAGGAAGGAAGAAGAAGGGGGAGAAAGAAAGAAAAAAGAAAAAAAGAGATCAAACTTTGGGGCCGACAGACATCCTCTCCCCCTCCCTCTTCTCCCTCCTGTCTCCTCCTTCTCTTCTCTTTCTCTCTCATTCTCTTCTTTTTTCCTTTTTTTCCTTCCTCCCTTCTTCTCTTTCCCCGTCTTTCCCCCTCCTCTCTTCTCTGGCTCTCTCCTCCTCTTCCCTCCTCCCCCCTCTTCTTCCCCCTTTTCCCCCCCCCCTCCCCCCTTCCCCCCTCCCCCCCTTCGCCTCTCCCCCCCCTTCCCCTCTCCCCCCTTTTCCCCCTCTCCCCCTTCCCCCTTCCCCCCTCCCCCTTTCCCCCTCTCCCTCCCTTCCCCTTTCCAAAAAGCCTTTCAGGACAGTCAGTCAAGACATCCTGCACCCCTCCCCCCCCCCCCCTCTTTTCCCCCGTTACCTCAGTCCACAAATGCTCATTGGGTCCCCCCTCTCTCTCCTCCTTCCCCCCTCCCCTTTCTGTCCCCTCTCCTCCTCCCCCTTTTCCTCGCTATCCCCCCTCCCACCCCGTCCCTTCCCCCCTTTTCCTCCCCCCCCCCACCCCATCCCCCTCCCTTCCCCCCCCCCTCCCCCCCTCTTAATTCCTCCTCCCTCCCCATCCCCCCTTCCATCCCCCCTAGATTCCCCCACCTTCCCCATCTTCCTCCACCCTCCCCACCTCCCCCCCCCCACCCCCCCTCCTCCTCCTCCCCACCCCCCCCACCCCCCCACCCTCCCCCCTTTCCCCCCCCTACCCTTTCCCCCCCCCCTCCCCACCCTCCCCCCCTCCCCCCACCCTTCCCCTCCCCCCCCCTTCCCCACCCCCCCCCCACCCTCCCCATCCTCCCCCAACCCCCCCCCATCCCCCAC
>NC_091578.1:32596734-32604234 GCF_042767895.1 Penaeus vannamei | reverse complement strand
TGTTCTTACAAGAATGTGCATATATTCTTTTGTGTGAATATTCGCGCATGAGTGTATATGAACATGAAGGTATTTGTTTATAATTTAAAAAAATGCTACGTTATTGCACTGGATCGTGTACATTTACGCGAAAAAAATATGCAGCATACACACATGCACGTATGTACATGTCCATCTCTTGTTCCACAGAGAAACTGACACAGCCAAACATTCCACTTTTATCGCCTTGTGGACACACACACACACACACACACACACACACACACACACACACACACACACACGCACGCACACACACACACACACACACACACACGCACGCACACACACACACACACACACACACACCAACTCCCCCCCCCCCTCCCACACACACACACACACCACCCCCCCCCCCCCCCCCCCCCACACACCCCCCTTCCCCCCCCACACGTCTTAGACTTAACCTTGACACTGAGAAAACACTGTCAAAACCGGATTGGAATCTTTTTCTTCATTTTTCATTATTCTAATTCAAATTCTAAATGCCCCGTTTTTTTTTGTTTGTTTGTTTTTTATATCTCGCTTGATTGTTATCTAAGGGACAATGAGATATTATTTGACATGAGGGTTTTGTGCAACTTCCTTTCTATAATAGATGTTGCAGCTGAGAAATTAGGTTCCAGTGTTCATGCATAAATAGATATGTGTAAATTTATATGCACGTTGGGTAGTGATACAGACAGATGAATAGATAATGAACAAGTGAATAAATGATGAACAAAGCCATGATATGTCCTTGTTTATCAACATGTACCCGAACAGATACGTAGATATATACATGCAAAGTTTATTTATCCTATTTTCAGAGGAATTCACAGATATACACCAAAAAATATATCAGAGTAATGGAAAATTAATGTATATACACAATGTACAGTTCTATAAATAGTGTATTTGTCTGTGTGTCTGTATGTTTGTGTTTATGTGTGTTTTCTGTGTGTTTGTGTGGGTGTGCGCTCGTTAATGCGTGCGTGTGCGTGTGTGCGTGTACATGTGTTGGAGTACAGTCCATTCTGTGTACACATATATAACTATACGTACAACGCAAATAGCTGTTCATACATATATATATATATGAACGAAAATATCGCTTTTTAAAATAATGTACAATGGAAAATGCACATTGTATAAACAGTAGACGGATAGAGAAATGTAAGGATAAAGAGGAGATAGAAAGACAGAATTAGAAAATAGAAAATAGGTGCAAACAAAAGGAGGAGGAGAGGGGGGGGGGTGAAGAAGTGGAAAATGGGTAGAGTAAGGAGGGAAAGAGGAGGAGGTAGATAGAAGAAGAAGAAGAAAAAAAAAAGGAGGAGGAGGAGGAGGAGGGAAAGGAGCAGAAGAAAGAGGAGAAAGAGAAGGAGAAAGACGAAGAACAAGAAGACGCAAATGAGCAAGCAGAAATAGAAGAATAGGATGAAGAGAAAGAAGAGGGAGGGAGGGAGGGAGGGAGGAGGAGAAGGAAAAGGAGAAAGATCACCTTTACCAGAGTTCCGGAGGGGGGGGGGGGTTAAGAGGAGGGGGGGCGTACACTTGCTGTATCCGCTAGGGTGTGTCGGCAGGTTCACCTCACCCCCTCCTCCCCCTTCTCCCTCCCCCCTCCCTCTCCCTTCTACTGTCCTTTCCTCCCCCCTTTTTCTTCTCTCCCTTCTCTCTTTCTTCTGTGGGACTTCGCGACCTCTTCTCCTTTCTCTCTTTCTCTCTGTTTATTCTTTCTCTCCCCCCCAAAAAAAGGGTGACGAAAATCGCGAACAGAAGAAACGAAAGGGGGAGACAGGAAGAGAAACAGATTAATAGCAAGACGTAAAGAAATAAGGGCGGGGGAGGAAGGAGAGGAAGAAATAAATTAACCATAGGAAGCGGAGAGAAAAAGGAGGGATTAAGGGGGATAGGAAAGGGAGAGGGAAAAAAAAGAGGAAAGAGAGGGATAAAAGAAAGAGAGGAGGAGAGGAAATAAAAAAAGGGGGGGGAAGGAAGAGGAGGAGGGATAGGAAAGGGAATGGAAAGACAGAGGGAAAGAGAGGAAAGAAGAAGGGAGGAGGAGAGGAAGGGTGAGAAAGGAAAGAGATGGAAAAAAAGGGAAAAAAAGGAGGGGGGAGGGAGGGAGGGGAAAAAAAAGAGGAAGGGGAAAGAAAAAGAAAGAGACGAAGAGGAGAGAAAGGAGAGAGAGAAGGAAAAGAGGAAAATTGAGAGAAAAAGAAAGGGAAGATGGGATAGAGATGAGAAAAGGAAAGGATACAAGTAAATGAGAAAACAAAAGGAGATAAGAAGGGAAGAAGGGAATGAAAGGAATGAAGAGGAAAAAGAAAGAAGAAAAAAAGAATTAGAAGAGAGGAAGAAAAGAAGAAAAGGAAGGAAGAAAGTTGAGGGAAGAAAAGAAAAAAGTAGAAAAGAAGAGAGAAAAATAATAGAAAGATAGAAAGAAGAAAAGAAATGAAAAGGATAAAAGAAGACTGGGGAGGGGGGGGGGGGGGATTGGAGGGAGAGGCTCAGAAACCCAACCCAACTCCCCTTCCCCCCCCTTCCTCCATCTATCCCTCCTCCTTTCATGATCTGCCCCCCATTCCCCACCCCGATCCATTTCCCCCTCTCCCCCCCCCTCAGCCCCCTCATCACCCCTCCTTACATTACCCCTCACCCCTCCATCCTCCCCACCGCCTCCTCCCCCCTCCCTCACCCTCCCATCCTCCCCAACCTCTCCCCATCCTCTCTCTCACCCCCCCATCCTCCCTCACCCTCCCATCCTCCCTCACCCCCCCCCCATCCCCCTCCACCCATCAGAAGCGGCAAGGAAGTCAACCAAGCAATTAGATAAGGGCGGGGGCGCAGGCAGAGCCGGAGACGGTGGGCGTGCGAGGGTCAGGCTTGGGTGGGCGGTAGTGGGGGGATGGGGGGAGGAGGAGGAGAGGGGTGGGGGAGGAGAAGGGGGGGGCAGGGTCAGGCTTGGGTGACGGGGTTGTCTCGCATTTATTTTTTTTTATACAGGCTTGGCTTAGTTCCCCCCACCCCCCTTCCCCCTCCCCTCCTCCCTCCTCCCTCCACCTCTAGCCAATGGGGTGGGGGTGGGGGGTGGAAGGGGGTCGATGGGCAAACAGGTGAGTGGGGGGGAGGGGAGAAAAGCGGATAAAAGGGACAGGTGAGTTTGATGGGGGGGGGGGAAAAGGAAAAAAAAAAGGGGGGGAAAAAGGGGGAAAAAAAATTTTTGGGGGGAAAGGGGGAAGAGAGGGGGGGGAAAAGAAAAAAAAAAAAAAAAAAAAAAAAAAAAAAAAAAAAAAAAAAAAAAAAAAAAAAAAAAAAAAAAAAAAAAAAAAAAAAAAAAAAAAAAAAAAAAAAAAAAAAAAAAAAAAAAAAAAAAAAAAAAAAAAAAAAAAAAAAAAAAAAAAAAAAAAAAAAAAAAAAAAAAAAAAAAAAAAAAAAAAAAAAAAAAAAAAAAAAAAAAAAAAAAAAAAAAAAAAAAAAAAAAAAAAAAAAAAATTTAAAAAAAAAAAAAAAAAAAAAAAAAAAAAAAAAAAAAAAAAAAAAAAAAAAAAAAAAAAAAAAAAAAAAAAAAAAAAAAAAAAAAAACCCAAAAAAAAAAAAAAAAAAAAAAAAAAAAAAAACCGTCCCTATTTTTTTTCCCCCACAAAAAAAAAAAAAAAAAAAAAAAAAAAAAAAAAAAAAAAATGGAAGAAATAAAAAAAAATAAGAAAAAAAAAAAAAAAAAAACGGAGGAAGAGAGAGAGAGAAGAAATTTAGACAGAAAAGGAGGAGAGAGAGAGAAAGAAATTTAGCTGAAGGAGGGGAGAGAGAGAGAAAGAAATTTAGATGAAGGAGGGGAGAGAGAGAGAAAGAAATTTAGATGAAGGAGGGAAGAGAGAGAGAAAGAAATTTAGATGAAGGAGGGGAGAGAGAGAGAAAGAAATTTAGATGAAGGAGGAAAGAGAGAGAGAAAGAAATTTAGATGAAGGAGGGAAGAGAGAGAGAAAGAAATTTAGATGAAGGAGGAAAGAGAGAGAGAAAGAAATTTAGATGAAGGAGGAAAGAGAGAGAGAAAGAAATTTAGATGAAGGAGGGGAGAGAGAGAGAAAGAAATTTAGATGAAGGAGGGGAGAGAGAGAGAAAGAAATTTAGATGAAGGAGGGGAGAGAGAGAGAAAGAAATTTAGATGAAGGAGGAAAGAGAGAGAGAAAGAAATTTAGATGAAGGAGGAAAGAGAGAGAGAAAGAAATTTAGATGAAGGAGGAGAGAGAGAGAAGAGAATTTAGATGAAAAGGAGGAGAGAGAGAGAGAGAAAGAAATTTAGATGAAGGAGGGAGAAGAAGAAAGTTTAACTGAAGGAGGGGAGAGAGAGAGAAAGAAATTTAGATGAAGGAGGGGAGAGAGAGAGAGAAAGAAATTTAGATGAAGGAGGGGAGAGAGAGAGAAAGAAATTTAGATGAAGGAGGAAAGAGAGAGAGAAAGAAATTTAGATGAAGGAGGGGAGAGAGAGAGAAAGAAATTTAGATGAAGGAGGGAGAGAGAGAAAGAAATTTAGATGAAGGAGGAAAGAGAGAGAGAAGAGAATTTAGATGAAGGAGGAAGAGAGAGAGAAAGAAATTTAGATGAAAAAGGAGGAAAGAGAGAGAGAAAGAAATTTAGATGAAGGAGGAAAGAGAGAGAAAGAAATTTGAATGAAGGAGGGAGAGAGAGAGAAGAAATTAAGATGAAGGAGAGAGAGAGAGAAAGAAATTTAGATGAAGGAGGGAGAGAGAGAGAAAGAAATTTAGATGAAGGAGGGAGAGAGGGAGAAAGAAATTTAGATGAAGGAGGAGGGAGAGAAAAGAAATTTAGATGAAGGAGGGGAGAGAGAAAGAAATTTAGATGAAGGAGGGAAGAGAGAGAGAAAAGAGAGATTTAGCTGAAGGAGGGAAAGAGAGAAAAGAAATTAGATGAGGAAGGAGGAAAGAGAGAGAGAAGAAATTTAGATGAAGGAGGAGAGAGGGAAAGAGAAATTTAGATGAAGGAGGAGAGGGAGAGAAAGAAATTGGAGAAGGAGGAGAGAGAGAGAAAGAAATTTAGATGAAGGAGGGAGAGAGAGAGAAAGAAATTTAGATGAAGGAGGAAGAGAGGGAGAGAGAAAGAGATTTAGATAAAGGAGGAAGAGAGAAAGAAAGAAATTTAGATGAAGAGGAGGAAGAGAGAGAGAAAGAAATTTAAATGAAGGAGGGAAGAGAGAGAAAGAGAAAAGAAATTTAGATGAAAGGAGGAGAGAGAGAAGAAATTTAGATGAAGGAGGGAGAGAGAGAGAAAGAAATTTAGATGAAGGAGGAAAGAGAGAGAGAAAGAAATTTAGCTGAAGGAGGAGAGAGAGAGAGAGAGGGAGAAAGAGGAAATTTAGATGAAAGGAGGAGAGAGAGAAAGAAGGAAGTTAGATGAAGGAGGGGAGAGAGGGAGAAAGAAATTTAGATGAAGGAGGGGAGAGGGAGAGAAAGAAATTTAGATGAAGGAGGGGAGAGAGGGAGAAAGAAATTTAGATGAAGGAGGGGAGAGGGAGAGAAAGAAATTTAGATGAAGGAGGGGAGAGAGAGAGAGAGAGAAAGAAATTTAGATGAAGGAGAGGAAAGAGAGAGAGAAAGAAATTTAACTGAAGGAGGGAAAAAGAGAGAGAGAAAAGAAATTTAGATGAAGGAGGGGAAAGAGAGAAAGAGAGAAATTTAGATGAAGGAGAGGAGAGAGAGAGAAGAAATTTAGATGAAGGAGGAGAGAGAGAGAAAGAGGAAATTTAGATGAAGGAGGAGAGGAGAAAGAAATTTAGATGAAGGAGGGGAGAGGGAGAGAAAGAAATTTAGATGAAGGAGGGGAGAGAGAGAGAAAGAAATTTAGATGAAGGAGGAAAGAGAGAGAGAAAGAAATTTAGATGAAGGAGGAAAGAGAGAGAGAAAGAAATTTAGATGAAGGAGGGAAGAGAGAGAAAGAAATTTAGATGAAGGAGGGGAGAGAGAGAAAGAAATTTAGATGAAGGAGGAAAGAGAGAGAGAAAGAAATTTAGATGAAGGAGGAAAGAGAGAGAGAAAGAAATTTAGATGAAGGAGGGAAGAGAGAGAGAAAGAAATTTAGATGAAGGAGGGAGAGAGAGAAAGAAATTTAGATGAAGGAGGAGAGAGAAAGAAATTTAGATGAAGGGGGAGAAAGAAATTTAGATGAAGGAGGAAAGAGAGAGAAAGAAATTTAGCTGAAGGAGGGGAGAGAGAGAGAAAGAAATTTAGATGAAGGAGGGAAGAGAGAGAGAAAGAAATTTAGATGAAGGAGGGAAGAGAGAGAGAAAGAAATTTAGATGAAGGAGGGAAGAGAGAGAGAAAGAAATTTAGATGAAGGAGGGAAGAGAGAGAGAAAGAAATTTAGATGAAGGAGGAAAGAGAGAGAAAGAAATTTAGATGAAGGAGGGGAGAGAGAGAGAAAGAAATTTAGATGAAGGAGGAGAGAGAGAGAAAGAAATTTAGATGAAGGAGGGGAGAGAGAGAGAAAGAGGCCCCAGATGAAGGAGGAAAGAGAGAGAGAAATAAATTTAGATGAAGGAGGAAAGAGAGAGAGAAAGAAATTTAGAAGAAGGAGGGGAGAGAGAGAGAAAGAAATTTAGCTGAAGGAGGGGAGAGAGAGAGAAAGAAATTTAGATGAAGGAGGGAAGAGAGAGAGAAAGATATTTAGCTGAAGAAAGGAGGAGAGAGAGAGAAAGAAATTTAGATGAAGAAGGAGGAAAGAGAAGAGAGAGAAAGAAATTTAGCTGAGAAGGAGGGAGAGAGAGAGAAGAAATTTAGCTGGAAAGGAGGAGAGAGAGAGAGAAGGAAATTTAAGATGAAGGAGGAAGAGAGAGAGAAAGAAATTTAGATGAAGGAGGGAAGAGAGAGAGAAGAAATTTAGATGAAGGAGGGAAAGAGAGAAAGAAATTTAGATGAAGGAGGGGAAGAGAGAGAGAAAGAAATTTGAGATAGAAGGAGGAAGAGAGAAAGAAATTTAGATGAAGGAGGGGAGAGAGAGAGAAAGAAATTTAGATGAAGGAGGAGAGAGAGAGAGGAAGAAATTTAGATGAAAGAGAGGAGAGAGAGAGAAAGAAAATTAGATAAAGGAGGGGAGAGAGAGAAAGAAATTTAGATGGAGGAGGGGAGAGAGAGAGAAAGAAATATTTAGATGAAGGAGGAAAGAGAGAGAGAAAGAAATTTAGATGAAGGAGGGGAGAGAGAGAGAAAGAAATTTAGATGAAGGAGGAAAGAGAGAGAGAAAGAAATTTAGATGAAGGAGGGGAGAGAGAGAGAAAGAAATTTAGATGAAGGAGGGGAGAGAGAGAGAAAGAAATTTAGATGAAGGAGGAAAGAGAGAGAGAAAGAAATTTAGATGAAGGAGGAAAGAGAGAGAGAAAGAAATTTAGATGAAGGAGGGAAGAGAGAGAGAAAGAAATTTAGATGAAGGAGGGGAGAGAGAGAGAAAGAAATTTAGATGAAGGAG
>NC_091578.1:32584234-32586734 GCF_042767895.1 Penaeus vannamei | reverse complement strand
TTCCCTCCACCTTCCTCCCTCCCTCCTCACCTCCCTCCCACCTACCTCCTCCCTCCCTCCCCCTCCTTCCCCCCTCCCACCTCCCCTCTCCCTCCTCCCTCCCTCCTTTCCCCCCCCTCCCCTCCCACCTCCCTCCTCTTCCTCTCCCTCCTTCTTCCTCCTTCCTCCTCCCTCCTCGGTCTCCCACGGTGAAAACGAGAGAACTGACCTAACAGTTTTTTGAAGCGATGACACTATCTCTTACCATAGCTTCTGGAACTGAGGCTGACTTGACGATGATGACAGTGTAGTCCTCCTCCCCTCACCCCCCTTCCCCCACCACCACCCCACTACCCCTGCCCGAGTTTTTGTACAGATTGCAAATGTGTCTGCAATGATTGATAAGATTTTTTTTGTTGCTGTTGTTGTTGTTTTTTGTTGCTGTTGCTCGTGTTGCAAATAAGGGGAGATATGGCTATGGATTTTATCGTTGTGGTGGTTTTGGGCAGAAGAGGGGGTGGGCAGGAGGGGGAGGGGGAGGGGAGGGGAAAAAAGGTGATTTTTTCTTTACAGCTGTGTGGGTTTGTAAGAAAAATTGGACTTTTCTTCTTCATTTTCATTTTCTATCTATTTTTTTTTTTGTTTTTTTTTTTTTTTTTAGTATGTCAGTGTCAATGATTATAGAAATATAATAACCCTTCTATCAATTACAATACCAATCCTAACTATCAAACTAAACAAAGATTTACTTCTCTTGCAAATCTGGCAATAATACCCTTGACCTTCCACCCACAGGACCACCCCCCCGTCTAATGGAAAAAAAAAAAAAAAAAAAAAAAAAAATACACGAGAAGACAGACAAACAAACACGACCTCAACGTACGACCATGTGTAGTCGTGACACAGGCCCCCAGAAGTCGTAAAACTTGGAAGAAATTAAGTACACGATCTGAGGGACAGTGCAACTCCCAGGAAGTGAAGGTAAGGCACTTCCATGTGAAAAACATAGTAGGAAGGAGGGAGAAGGACATGAAAGAGCAAGTTATTTACATGTATAAAAGATAAGAGTATGTACACATAGGAAAAGAGGCAGAAGGAGATGGTGAGAGAGAAGACGATGGAGAAAGGAGAGAGAGAAATAATACATGAGAGAGTGGCTTTAAAGAAGGAAAGAAAAAGAGGAAGGAAAGGAGAATGAGAAGGGAGAGGGAAGGAACCAGAAGAGAAAGGAGAATGATGGAGAAAGTGAGAAAGAATAAAGAGTTATATAATGGAGGGAGGAGAAAGTGTATGATGGAAGGAATAATATATAGTTAAGGGCTTAGCTTACAGAGGGATGAGTTCCTGAAGAAGAGAAAAAAAGAGAGATGTAAGAGGAGAAAGAAGAAGTAAAGATAACAGAAAAGGAGAGAGAGGAAGAGGAATGCAAAGTGCTTTATCATGTCATTGTCAGGAGACGGAAGGAGAGGAGCAAGGGAGTGATGGAGGCAAGTAGAATAAGAGAAAAACAAGAAAAAGAAGAGAGAGATTATATGAGGCTTATTATACAATACATTACATGCCATATATAAGGTATATATATATATATGAGATACAGATATATATAGATACAGCATTATAGAGAGGGTGAAGGAGAGAGTAAAAACAGAAGACAGACAACCTTAGAGGGAAAGCAGAAAAGAAATAGAGATAGAAGAGAAAGACAAAAACAAAGCGAGAGAGAAAAAGAAGAAAAAGAGAGAAAAAAGAAAAAGAAAGAGAGACCAAAGTATTTCCTCGTGTCATATTCAAATCACATCTATCTATCTATCATCTCTACCTACCTATTACACTTTGGCTCATCTATCTATCTATCCGTGTCTGGAAAAAAATTATAACAATATTAATAAAATTTCAAATACAAACCATTCAGGAATTAATCTATCGGTTTCGAAAAAAAAAAAAAAAAAAAGAATGTGCAAGTGAAAATTCGAAATAAAGGAGAAAAATAAAACAATTGCCGATTGATATATTAATTAATATGATTCAGTGATTAATCCATTTATTAAAAGAGTGCGTGAAAATTAAAAAAAGATCAACAACTGTAAGCGCAGTATATTATGTAAATTTGATTCAGTGATTAATCCGTTTATTAAGAAAAAAATAATAGTATGCATGTGAGAAAAAAAAAAAAATACAGGAATATGAAAAAAAGGCAAATAAAAGTTTTTATATATTCCCGTATTGCGCGATGACAAAAAAAAAAAAAAAAAAAAAAAAAAAAAAAAAAAAAAAAAACAGGAATATGAAAAAAACGACAAATAGAAGATTAATATATTCCCGTATTGGGCGATGACAAAAAAAAAAAAAAAGTATGCATGTAAAAAAAAAAAATAAAAAATACAGGAATTTGAAAAAAAAAAAACGACAATTTGACTATTAATATATTCCCGTATTGCGCGATGACAAAAGATGAGAGTGAGAGATATATATGAAGAAGAAGAGTGGTAAAGAGGTATGAGAGAGCAGAGAGAGGGAGAGA
>NC_091578.1:32574234-32579234 GCF_042767895.1 Penaeus vannamei | reverse complement strand
TTGCTTCCAATGCTGTGGTTGTTGGTGCTGCCGCTACTTCTGCTGTCGCCGCCGCTTCTGTTGCTGTCGTTGTTAATGCTGCTGTTGAGAGTTAGTGCTGCTGTTAAGTGTTCATGCTGCTGTTAAGTGTTAATGCTGTTGCCACTTCTGTTGAGTGTCAATGCTGCTGTTAAGTGTCCATGCTGTTGTTAAGTGTTCATGCTGCTGTTAAGTGTTAATGCTGCTGTTAAGAATTAATGCTGCTGTTAAGTGTCAATGCTGTTGTCGCTGCTGTTGTGTCTATACTGTTGTTACTACTGTTGATGCTGCCACCACCCTTAGCACTACACTATTATTATAACAACCTCATTATCATAATTATCACAAACTCCACATAACACAACGTTTATTTATTTACAAAATCCTCTTTAATCCCCTTAAAAGATCCCTTTTAGTGTCACATCAAGAAAGGATATGACATAGTCTTTGTACAAAACACGAACGTTTACTAATAATATTTTAATTGTTGTTTGTCGTTTCTGAACAATTCGAGAGGACGTTTCAAAATAACATAAGCATTACAAAAGCATTCCTTTGTCAAAGCACATAACTGCTGTGTGTGGTTGTTTTAATTAAAAAGATCGTGATGATGATGTTGATAATATTTCCTTGTTTGGTAAGTATAATCACCCCCCCCCCTTACCATCGCCCTCCCCCTCACCCTCTCTCTCTCCCCCCTCATCCTCTCCCTCTCCCTCACTCTCTCACTCTCACTCTTTCTCCACTTCTCTCTCTCTTTCATTCTTTCATACATTTTTTTTCGGTTTTTCCATATATAGGCCTACCTAATTATCCAGAAAGGTTAGTGTGTGTTTGGGTGAGTAAGTGAATGTGTGTGTGTATGTGTGCGTGCGTGCGTGCGTGCGTGTGTGTGTGTGTGTGTGTGTGCATGTGTGTGTGTGTGTGTGTGTGTGTGCGTGCGTGCGTGCGTGCGTGCGTGCGTGCGTGCGTGTGTGTGTGTGTGTGTGTGTGTGTTGTTTTTGCGTGTGTTTGCGCGTGCGTGCGTTAATGCGTGCGTACTAAACTCAGTACCTTGCACCAAAATAATTCTTATCAATACTCGCATATCCTGATCATTATGTGATTAAGGAAATTCCACAAATAATAGCTCTGAATGCAGATTTTTTTTATATCCATTGACACGAAACCTTAAAATATAAATCCGTTTTTTTATCTCTAAAATTATTACTTTTATTACCGTAATTTTTTAATCATTATTGTCTCCTTTATTACTATTAGTATTACCACAGTAAAAAATACTATAATTATCATCAAATTATTCCTTAACCAAATGATTTTCTCAGTATTCTTACCATAATCCAAAATACCTTCCAAATACACACACACACACACACACACACACACACACACACACACACGCACACGCACACGCACACGCACACGCACACGCACACGCACACGCACACACTATCTATCTATCTATCTATCTATCTATCTATCTATCTATCTATCTATCTATCTATCTATCTATCTATCTATCTATATTCTCCTTTTTTTTTGGGGGGGGGAGGGGGGTTAAGACAGACATCAACGTGCCTATCCAGCAAGTAATTTTAATCAATTTGAAAATATTAATTGAACTTACGAATGGTCATCCATTAAGATCTTTCCACGTGTTCACTGTTCGCTATACTTTTATATATGTTGAAAAAGGCTGTTGTATTATGTTGCATCATATTGTTACATTATGTCACATGTTCTTGCATTATGTTGTTGCATTATTTTGTATTATGTTGTTGCGTTATGTCAAAGTATGTTGTTAAAGTATGTTGTATTATGTTACACTATGTCGCATAATGTTGTTTCAGTATGTTGCATAGTATCGCATTATGTTGTTGCATTATGCCGCATTATGTAATTGCAATATGTCGCATTATGTAATTGCAATATTTCGCATTATGTTGTTTCTTTATGTCGTTGCAGTATGTTGCATAACGTAGTATGTTTCTTTATGTTGCATTATGAAGATATTCTATGTTGTTACTTTATGTTGATGTAGTGTGTTGTTGCATTGTATTGTTAATAAACTCGTGATAATTATCGATGTTTCTTTTTTTCCCTTTGATTATTCTCCTCTTTCCTCCTTCATTTTCTTTCCTTCTATCCCCCTCCTTTCCAACATTTTTTCCTCTCTCAGCCCCTTCACCCTCTCGTCTATTCCCCTTCCCCTCCTCCTATCTCATCACCCCTCTTCCTCTTATTCCTCCTCTTCCCCCTCTCCCTTTTCATCTGTTCTTCTCTTCCTATCCTTTTTGTCCGGTCCCCCATCTCCCTTCTCCCCTCTCTCCTCTCCTATTCATTCTCTCTCTTTTTCCCCTCTTCCTCTTTCTATCCCACCTCCTTTTCCTGTCTAATCCCCCCTCTCCCCCTCTCATTTTACCCTCTCCCCCTCCACTTCCTATCCCCACCCCTACCCCTCCTCTCTCATCCCCCTCTCCCCCTCTCCTTTTTCCTCTCTCCCCTCCCCCTCATCCTCTCTCCATCCTCCCTCCTCTTTTAATTCCCTTCTCCTCCTCATCCTCTCCCCATCCCTTCCCTCCTCTCTCTCACCTCCTCCCCTTTTTCTCCCTCTCCCCTCCCCCTCATTCTATCCCCACCCCTCTTCACCCTCTCATCCCCCTCACCTCCCCCATTCTCCTAAGTCCATCCCCCTCCTCTCTCATTCCACCCCTACCCCCTACCCCCATCCCCCATCCCCCACCACCTCACCACATTCCCCCACGCTATCTCAAAGAGCTGTGAAGGACAGCAATTCTGTCCGTGTATAAAACATTGTAAATAAAATCTATTATCAGCGAATCACACCGTTAATATCTGATGCATTTTCTTAATAATGATACTCTGGTGGTGACTTGGTAACTAAATAAGATATAATGGGGAATATTTGTTTTTTTTGGTATTCGGTTCCTGTGTGTAAAAGGGAAGGGAAGGAGATTTGTGTGTGTGTATGTGGAAGAGAGGGAGGGGGAGGGAGAGAGGGAGGGAGGGATGAGGGAAGGAGGAATGGAGGTTAGATGAGGAGAGGAAGGGGATGAGGGAGGAGACGAGAGAGGGAGGGAGGAAGAGAGTGAGGAAGAAAAGAGAAGGAGAGAGAGAGAGAGGTGAGAGAGATGAGGAGGCAGGGAGGAGGGAGGGAGAGAGCCGGGGAAAGGAAGAGGAAAATGAAAAATTAAAGAAAGAAGGAAAAGAGAATATATATATATATATATATATATATATAAATAAAGATATAATATATATATATATATATATATAAATATATATATATATATAGAGAGAGAGAGAGAGAGAAAGAAAGAAAGAAAGAAAGAAAGAAAGAAAGAAAGAAAGAAAGAAAGAAAGAAAGAAAGAAAGAAAGAAAGAAAGGAAGGAAGAGAGAGAGAGGGAGAAAGAAAGAAAAAGAGAAAGATAGAGATCAGGAACTTCAGTGGACCGACAGACATCCTGCATCTTTCCCATCCCTCTCTTCTCCCTCCTGTCTCCTCCTTCTCTTCTCTTTCTCTCTCATTCTCGTTCTTTTCCTCCTTTTTTTCCTTCCCTCCCTTCTTCTCTCTTCTCGTCTTTCCCTCTCCTCTCATTCTCTGGCTCTCTCCTCCTCTTCCACTCCTCTCCCACTCTTTACTTCCACCCCTTTTTCCCCCTTCCCCCTCTCCTCCCCTTCCCCTCTCCCCCCTCTCTGCCTCTCCCTCCCCACTTCCTTCCTCTCCCCCTTCACCTCTCCCTCCTTCGCCTCTCCACCCTTCCCCTCTCCCCCTTCCCCTCTCCCTCCCTTCCCCTCTCCCCCTCTTCCCCTGTCCCCCTTCCCCTCTTCCTCCCTGCCCCTCTCCCTCCTCTTCCCCTGTCCCCCTTTCCCCTCTCTCTCCCCTTCCCCCCTTTCCTAAAAAAAGCCTTTTCAGGACAGTCAGTCAAGACATCCTGCATTCCACCTCCCCTCCCCCACCCCCTCTCTTCTCCCTCGTTACACTCAGTCCACAAATGCTCATTAAGGGTCCTCCTCTCTCTCTCTCCTCCTCTCACTCCCTCCCCCTTTTCTGTCACCCTCTCCTCCTCCCCCCCTTTTCTCCTCGCTATCCACGCCACTCCTACCCCGTCCCTTCCCCCACTTCCTCCTCCTCCTCCCTTTCCACCCATCATCCCTCCTCCTAACTGTCCCCATCCTCTCCCCTCCCTCTTTAATTCCTGCCTCCCTCCACCATCCCCTCTCTCCATCCCCTTCCTCTAGATTCCCCCCACCTTCCCCATCTTCTCCTCCACCCTCCCCATCATCCCATCCCCACCCTCTCCCTACCCTCCTCCATCCCTCCCCACCCTCCTCCATCCTCCCCCACTCCTCCTTCTCCTATCCTCCCCCTACCCTTTCCACTTTCCCCACGCTCCCCTACCCCTCCTCCATCCCTCCTCCCCACCCATTCCCATCCTCCCCCACCATTCCCCACCCTCCCCCCACCCTCCCCATCCTCCCCAACCCTCCCTCCACCCTCCCCTACCCTCGCCATCCTCCCCCACCCATCCTCCACCCATCCCCACTCTCCCCCATTCTCCCCCAACCAACATCTGCGCCGCGTCGGGTTGCCACGTCGTAATAATAAACCTTTCGCTCTCCGTGGTCGTTCGTGGGTCGTCTGGAACGGCACGACCATCGAATTGATAGGTTGTGTTGATGCCATTGATGTCGTTCTTGCTTGAGGTGACTCTCCCAGTCCTTAATTTTTGTTCTTAAATGACGTATTTATATTTTTTTTTTGTCTGTCTGTCTGTGTTGCAGTGGTCTTGGGTTATCGGTCGTATGTATGTATCTATTCATTGTAATCTTAAATGATGTGTTTATATCTGTTTTGTCTGTCTGTCTGTTTGTAGTGGTCTTGGGTTATCGGTCGTATGTATCTATCTATTCATTGTAATCTTGAATGATGTGTTTATATCTGTTTTGTCTGTCTGTC
>NC_091578.1:32559234-32569234 GCF_042767895.1 Penaeus vannamei | reverse complement strand
GGTAAAAGGAGGAAGGAGGGAGGGAAGGGAAAGAGGGAGGGAGAGAAGGTGAAAGGAGGGAGGAGGGAGGAAGGGAAGAGGGATGAAGAGAAGGTGCAAGGAGGGAGGAGGGAGAGAAAGTGAAAGGAGGGAGGAGGAGGAAGAGAGGGGAAGAGGGAGGGAGAGAAGGTGAAAAAGGAGGAGGAGGGAGGGAAGGGGGAAGAGGAGGAGAGAAAGGTGAAAAGGAGGAGGAGAGGAAGGGGGAAGAGGAGGAGGAAGAAGGTGAAAGGAGGGAGGAGGAGGGAGGGGGAAGAGGGAGGGAGAGAAGGTGAAAAGTGGGAGGAGGGAGGGAAGGGGGAAGAGGGAGGGAGAGAAGGTGAAAAGAGGGAGGAGGGAGGGAAGGGGGAAGAGGGAGGGAGAGAAGGTGAAAGGTGGGAGGAGGGAGGGAAGGGGGAAGAGGGAGGGAGAGAAAGTGAAAGGAGGGAGGAGGGAGGAAGGGAAGAGGGATGAAAGAGAAGGTGAAAGGAGGAGGGAGGAGGAGGGAGGGAAGGCGGAAGAGGGAGGGAGAGAGGGTGAAAGGAGGGAGGACGGAGGGAAGGGGAAGAGAGGAGGAAGAAGGATGGAGGGAATGTGTAGGAAAGGAGGAAGAGGGAAGGGGGAGAAGGAGGGAGGGAGGGTATAGGGAAGGAGAGAGAGGGAGGGATGAGGATGGAAAGAATATGAAAGGAGGGAGGATGGAGGAAAGGAGGAAGAAAGAGGGAAGAAGGATGAATAGACAGTGAAAGGAGGGAAGAGGGATGGAGAGAAGGTGAAAGGAGGGAGGAGGGAGGGAATGGGGAAGAGGAATGGAAGGGAAATACGGAGGAAAGAAGAAGGGAAGAAAGATAGAAGGAAGGAGGAGAAGAGGAAGGCAAGAGGAAGGAGGTGGGATGTGAGAGGAAGGAGAAAGAAGGGAAAGGTAAAGAGGAGAAGAAGGACAAACGTAGAAATGAGAGATAAAGCACAAAAGAAAGAAAATGAAAGAAAGATAAAAAGAAAATGAAGAGAGATAAAAAGAAATGAAAGAAGGAAATGTAAAAAATGGAGGAAGGAAGAAAAAGAGAAGGGAAGACGAAAGAAGAAAAAAAAGAGGAACAGGTAATCATGAAGGGAAGATAAAGCAGGATGGAGGGGAGAGGAGAAGGTAGGAAGGAATGAAAATGGGAAATAAGGTGAAAGAGAATGAGATAAGAGAGCAAAGAAGACGAAAAGAGGAAAAGAGAAGGAAGATTAGAAAGGAGGAATAGTAGTAGACGAGAATAAAGATGTCCTAAAAGAAAGAGAAATGAAAAGGAGAGAAAATAGTGAATGGGATAGAAGCAAGAAAGATCAAAGTAAGAAAGTGAAAAAAAAAAATTGTATGTAAATATATTAATTAATTGGTTCAATTAAAGAGAAAAGGTAAAAAAAAAAAAATAGAAGAGTAAAATAATAACAATGATAATGGTAATAATAATAATAATAATGATAGATAAGATAAACAGGGGAATAGGGAAAGAGGGAATAAAGAGGGAGACGGAGAGACCGGAGAGAAGAGGGGAGAGGGGAGGGGGAAAGGACAGGAGTAGACAAAGAACTGGATAAGGGAGGGAGAGAGAGGGAGGGTGAAGAGGAGGGGTAGGGGGGAGTGAAGGAGGGTAGGGGGTGGGGGAGTGAGAAGGAGGGGTAGGGGTAGTGAAGGGAGGGGTAGGAGGTGAAGGAGGGTGGGGTAGTGAAGGAGGGTAGGGAGGAGTGAAGGAGGGTAGGGAGGAGTGAAGGAGGGGGTAGGGGGGGGGTGAAGGAGGGAGTGGGGAGGAGTGAAGGAGGGGTAGGGGGTAGTGAAGGACGGGTGGGGGAGGAGTGAAGGAGGGGTAGGGAGGGAGTGAAGGGAGGGGTAGGGGGGAGTGAAGGAGGGGTAGGGGGGTGGGGGAGTGAAGGAGGGGTAGGGGGTGGGGAGTGAAGGAGGGTAGGGGGTGGGGGAGTATGAAGGAGGGTGGGGGGGGGAGTGAAGGAGGGGGTAGGGGGGATAAGCACCTGCAAAACTCTCGCCTGGCAGAGTGTGCTTTTGCTAAACTGGCCGAGGGTGCTTGTGCTTGTGAATGAGGTGGGGGGAGGGGGGAGGGGAGGGGTTAAGTTGCTTGGTAATTGCCCCGTGGAGTGAGGGAGGGAGGAAGGGAAGGAGGGAGGGAGGGAGGAATTTCGCTTTTATTTCTTGTGTTTTTCTTCTTCACTATCAATATCATCAACGTCATCTTCATCTTCATCTTCATCTTCATCTTCATCATCACCACCACCACCATCATCATCTTCATCTTCATCTTCATCTTCATCTTCATCATCATTTTCATTTTCATCTTCATCTTCATCTTCATCTTCATCTTCATCTTCATCTTCATCTTCATCTTCATCTTCATCTTCATCTTCATCTTCATCTTCATCTTCATCTTCATCTTCATCTTCATCTTCACCTTCACCTTCACCTTCACCTTCACCTTCACCTTCACCTTCACCTTCACCTTCACCTTCACCTTCACCTTCATCTTCATCTTCATCTTCATCATCACCTTCACCTTCACCTTCACCTTCACCTTCACCTTCACCTTCACCTTCACCTTCACCTTCATCTTCATCTTCATCATCACCACCACCACCACCACCATCATCATCTTCATCTTCATCTTCATCTTCATCTTCATCTTCATCTTCACCTTCACCTTCACCTTCACCTTCATCTTCACCTTCACCTTCACCTTCACCTTCACCTTCACCTTCACCTTCACCTTCACCTTCACCTTCACCTTCACCTTCACCTTCACCTTCACCTTCACCTTCATCTTCATCTTCATCATCACCACCACCATCATCATCACCCTTCCATCTCCTCCTCCCTGTTTTTTGTCACCACTTTTCCACTTATTTTTTCACTTCCTTTTTGACTTTAAATGCCCAGCTTAGCAAGTCACGGAACATCACCTGTTTAAGTGACATTTTGTGACATTTCTCCTCTTCTGTTTTTTATAAAGAGTACCCCTACCCGCCCCCTCTCCCCTCCCTCCCTCCCCCTCCCTCCCCCCCTCCCTCCCTCCCTCCCTCCCTCCCTCCCTCCCTCCCTCCCACTCCCCAGTTTGACTTTCAGCCTGACCCAGAGCTCTCCTCTCTCTGTCTGTCTGTTTGTCTGTCTGTTTTCTTTCTTTCTCGTCTCTGTCTATCTGTCTATCTTTTTTTCTCTCTCTTTATAAAGAGTACCCTCTCCCCCCCCCCCCCTCCCCCCCCCCCCGTTTGACTTTCTGGCTGCCTGGCTCTCACTCTCTCTGTCTGTCTGTCTGTCTGTCTGTTTCTTTCTTTCTGTCTCTGTCTATCTATCTTTTTTCTGTCTCTCTCTGTCTGTCTCTGTCTATCTGGCTATCTGGCTATCTATCTCTGTTTCTCTCTCTCTCTCTCTCTCTCTCTCTCTCTCTCTCTCTCTCTCTCTCTCTCTCTCTCTCTCTCTCTCTCTCTCTCTCTCTCTCTCTCCTCTCTCTCTCCCTCTCCCTCTCCTCCCTTTCCCTCTCCCTCTCCTCTCTCTCTCTCTCTCTCTCTCTCTCTCTCTCTCTCTCTCTCTCTCTCTCTCTCTCTCTCTCTCTCTCTCTCTCTCTCTCTCTCTCCCTTCCTCCTTCCCCCTCCCTCTCCCTTCTCTCCCTCCCTCCCTCTCCTCTCTCCCATTTTCTCCCTCCCTTCCCTTTCCCTCCCTCTCCCTCTCCCTCTCTCCCCCATCCTTTCCCTCTCCCTCTCTCCACCTGCCTTTCGCCGTCCTTCTTGTCTCCCCCTCTCTTCCCCCCTCCCTCACCCTCACCCCCCCCCCACGCACACCTGGTCTGTCCTCACGCTCCAATTAATTATGAGTGAGTGTGAGTATCATTTTTTTTCTCTCTCGGTCTCTCTCTTTCACTTTTTTTGCTCTTCCATTTCTTCGTCAATTAAATGAAGTAGCGTCAGAGAGAGAGGGAGGAAGGGAGGGAGGGAGGAAGGGAGGAAGGGAGGAAGGGAGGGAGAGAAGGAGGGAGGGAGGGAGGGAGGAAGGGAGGGAGGGAGGGAGGAAAGGAGGAAGGGAGGAGGAGGGAGGAAGGGAGGGAGGGAGGAAGGGAGGAAGGGAGGGAAGGGAGAGAGGAAGGGAGAGAAGGAGGAAGGAGGAAGGAGGGAGGGAGGAAGAAAGACGAAGAGAGAGAGAGAGGACTTAGGAGGAAGAGAGAGAGAAGAGAGAGAAGAGAGAGAGAGAGAGAAAGAGAGAGAGAGAGAGAGAGAGAGAGAGAGAGAGAACGTAAGAAAGAGAGGCAGTCTGGAGCATACAGAAGAAGAAGGCGAGAAGAAGCGAGAAAGAGAGAGAAAGAGAGAAATAATTTTGCTCCTTCAATCTACTCACAAAACTTAAAAGTAACATCTAGTCACCTCCATTTTTTTTTTTTTTTTTTATCAAACAGTAACAAATTTCCGTAAATACCACTGTTAATGCAATGATTCATCAAAGATTATTCGAAATTACTATATCAATTAAATTCGTTAATTGTTATCATAGTGCAGCCATCTGTCATAACAGGAAATGCAGTTAATAACCATTTGTGAATTAATTATAAAAGGCAACAGTATTTTATTGTTTCCTGCTGTTACATGAATACACATCATATTGATCGTTTTTTTATTATTATTTAAAAGTAGATAAACAACTATACATTGTTTAAGATCATATTTATCTTTTTTCTTGTTTTTTTCTATTATTTGAAGATAGATAAACAACTATTCACTGTTTAATATCATATCTATCTTTTGTTTTTTTTTTATTTTTTGAAAACAGATAAACAACTATTTATTGTTTAATATCATATCTATCTTTTTTTTCTATTATTTGAAAATGGATAAACAACTATTCCTTGTTTAACATCATATCTATCTTTTGTTTTTTTCTATTATTTGAAAACAGATAAACAACTATTTATTGTTTAACATCATATTGATTTTTTGGATTACTATATTATTTGAAAACAGATAAACAACTATTTATTGTTTAACATCATATTGATTTTTTGTTTTTTCAATTATTTGAAAACAGATAAACAACTATTTATTGTTTACCATCATAGCATCTTTTGTTTTTTTTTCTATTATTTGAAAACAGATAAACAACTATTTATTGTTTAACATCATATTGATTTTTTGGATTACTATATCATTTGAAAATAGATAAACAACTATTCCTTGTTTAATATCATATTGATTTTTTGGATTACTATATTATTTGAAAACGGATAAACAAGTATTCCTTGTTTATCCTATTGATATTTTGTGTTTCTCTTGTATTTGAAAATAGATAAACAACTATTCATTGTTTAATCATTTACCTTGATCTTTTGGGCTCCTCAATCGCTTAAAAAAATAACTATTTATAAATAAACAACTATTCATTATTCAGTCATTTAATTCGATCATTGACATATATTAGTCTCACCTCTTCAGAACAGAGTCATGTTAACTGTATTGTAAGCACATGTCTTTGGTGTCATTTCTTTTCTTTATTTTTTTTGTCTTTTTTTTTTCTTTTTCTTTTTTAGGCTTGACATGAATTTAGATTGCATAAGATGACATTTAGGCACTATGACTATGCGGTTCTTGTGTTGCCAGATATTTATATTTCATGGTAACAGCTGATTGTGAAATAAGCCTTCGTCAAATATGTGTGTGTGTGGGGGGGGGATGCGTGTGTGTGTGTGGGGGGGGAGTGTGAGATGCGTGTGTGTGTGGGGGGGGGGGTGCGTGTGTGTATGTGGGGGTGTGAGTGCGTGTGTGGGGGGGAGTGCAGCGTGTGTGTGTGTGGGGGGGGGGGGGGGTGAGTGTGTGTGTGTGTGTGTGTGTGTGTGTGTGTGTGTGTGTGTGTGTGTGTGTGTGTGTGTGTGTGTGTGTGTGTGTGTGTGTGTGCGTGTGTGTGTGTGTGTGTGTGCATGAGTCCGTATCCGTGCATAAACGCATAGTACACAGCAAACGTACGTGTGGGCGCGCCCCTCTAATCCCCCCCCCCAAAGTACTCATGAAGTCCGAATCAAATGCGTCTCGCCTCCGCACCCACGCTATCACGCCCACGCTATCATCCCCCACACTCCCCTCACTCCCTCTCCACCTCCCTCCCCTTCCTCTCCCTCCCCTCCCCTCCTCCCCTTCCCCCCTCTTCCCTCCCTCCCCTTCCCCCAACTCCCCTCCCTCCCCTTCCCCCAACCCCCTCCCCCCACACCTCCCCAACCCTTCCCCCTCCCTCCCCCTCACCTCTCCCCTCCCCCTCGCCATCCCCCCTCACCTCTCCTCTCCCCCTCTTCCCCTCTCCTCCCCTCCTTCACCACCCATCCACCCCCATCCCCCCCCAAAAAAAAAGCCCCCCACACGCCCGCATGACTATCTCTCCCCTCTCCCCCCCCCCGCCCCCCACGCCCGTAGCTAACGAGCCGGTGATTCTCGCGTGTCGTCACCCGGTCTCCACGCCCGCGCCCCTGCATCGACATTTCCACGCTTTGGTGTCGTGGGCGCCCGCATGGATGGGCGGGCGGGGAATCAGGCAGTAATGCACGGGGATGAGGCGGGGGTGGGGAAGAAGGGGGAGAGGGGGGAGGGAGGGGAGTGGGGGAGAGAGAGGGAGAAGGAGGGGTGAATAGGAGGAAGAGGGAGAGAGTGAGAAGGGGAAGGTAGAGAGGGAGGGAGAAGAAGGGAGGTGAGGGGGAGAAGGGAGGTGAATGGGAGAGAGGGAAAGAGGGTAAGGGGGAGAGAGGGAGAGGGAGAGAAGGAGAAGGTGAAAGGGAGAGGGAGAAGGAGGTGAGGGGAAAGGAGAAGGAGGAGGTGAGGGGGAGAGAGCGAGAAGGAGGAGGTGAGGGAGAGAGAGGGGTGGGGTGAGGGGGAAGGAGGTGGTAAGGGTGAGGGAGGGTGAAGATAAGGGAGAGAGAGGGAGAAGGAGGAGGTGAGGGGGAGAGAGGAAGAAAAAGAGGAGAAGGTGGAGGTGAGGGGAAGAAAGGAGAAGAAAATTAGGGAGAGAGAGGAGAAGGAGAGGTGAGGAGAGAGGGAGATGTAAGAGGTGAATGGGAGAGAGGGGAGAAGGGCGAGGTGAGGGAGGAAGGCGGAGAAGGAGGAGGAATGATGGGAAAGGGGGAGAAGGAGGAGGTGAGGGTGAGAGAGGGAGAAGGAGGAGGTGAGGGTGAGAGGGAGAGGAGGAGGTGAGGGAGAGAGAGGGAGAAGATGGAGGTGAAAAGGGGGAGAGAGGGACAAGGAGAGGGAAGAGAATGTATATAGGGGGAGGGAAGAGGGGTGTAAACAGGAGGAGAGGAAGAAAAGGAGGGAGGAGGAGGGGAATAAGGAGAGAAGGAGGAGGAGGGGAATAAGAGGAAGGAGGAAGGGAGGAGGGGGAAGATGATATGGAAAAAAGAGGGTTATGAGGAAAGGGAAGGAGAGAGGGAAGAAGGAGATAAAGCAAGTGAAAATGGAGGAAGGCGAAAGAAGGAGAAAGAAGGGAAGAGAGGGAGAAGAGATGAAAATGGAGGAAGGAGGAAGGAAAAGTGCGGAAGAGGAAGAAGAGAGTAAGTAAAGCGAGTAAAGAGAGAGAGGGGGTAGATATCAGAGGGAGAGAAAGGGAAGGAGAAGAGAGGGAGAGTGAGGGGGGGGGTGGCAGATAAGGAGGAGGTAGAGAGGGAGGAAGGAGGAAGACATGGAATTGGTGTGAGGGAGGAAGGGGAGAGGAAGAGGGAGGGAGATGAGGGAGAGGAAGGGGGAGTGAGGAAGGGAGAGGAAAGGGGGAGGGAGGGAGGTGGAGAAGAGGAAGGGAGAGAGAGAGAGAGAGAGAGAAAGGGGAGGGAGAGATGAGGAAGAGGAAGAGGGGGAGGGGGAAGAGGGAAGGAAGAGAGAGCAGGGGAAGGGGGAGGGAGGAGAGGGAGAAGAAGAAGGAAGAGATAGGTGATGAGGAAGGGGGAGGAAAGAGAGGGGGAGGAAGGGAGAAGGATCTGTCTCTGTCTCTCCTTCACTCACATCCTTCAAGAGGCCAGCGTGCTCCTTCGTGACACTACAAAGAGAGCCGCCACTCCTTCCTCCTTGTCTTTCTCCTTCTTCTTTTCCTTTTTCTCTTCTTCCTGATCCTTGTCTTTTCTGGGTTATTTTCTTCTTCCTCTTTCTCCTTTTGCTCCTCTGCCTTTTCCACTAAAATCACTTCTTCCGCCAATTCTTCATTCTTTTCCTCCTCCTTCTCCTCCTCCTCCTCCTTCTTCTTCTTCTTCTTTCTTCTTCTCCTCCTTCTCCTTCTTCCTCTTCATCTTCTTCTTCTTCTTCTCCTTCTCCTCTCCTCCGTCTTCTTCTTCTTCTTCTTCTTCTTCTTCTTCTTCTTCTCCTCCTCCTCCTCCTCTCCTCCTCGCCTCCTCCTCCTCCTCCTCCTCCTCCTCCTCCTCCCTCCTCCCCTCCTCCTCCCCCTCCTCCCCCTCCCTCCCCTCCCCTCTCCCCCTCCACCCCCTTCCCCCTTCCTCCTCCTTTCTCCTCCCTCCTCCTCCTTCCCCCACCTCCCTCCCTCCCCTTACCCCTTCCCCTTCCCTCCTCCCTCCTTCCTCCCCCCCTTCCTCCTCCCTCCTCCTTCCTCCTCCTCCTCCTCCCTCCCTCCCTCCCTCCTCCTCCTCCCTCCCTCCCCACCTCATCTCCTTCTCCTCCTTCCTCCCCTCCTACCCTTCCTCCTCCTCCTCCCCTCCCCCTTCCCCCCCCCTCCTCCTCCCCCTCCCCTTCCTCCTTCCCCCTCCTCCTCTCCCCTTACCCCTCCTCCCCACCTCCTCTCCTTCCTCCTCCTTCCTCCTCCTCCTCCTAAGGAACACGACCGCGGCCTCTTCAAAGCGGCCTCTTTCTGACTCGAGACTCAAAGCTAAAGAAATAGAAGAAAAAAAAAGAAGAAGAAAAAAAAGAAAAGAAAAAATAGATTAAAAAATACGATTTCTCTGACTGACAGTGACCGATCTTGAAGTAAGCTTCGGTGATGCAGCATCTTCCTGGAGGGAGGGAGGGAGAGAAGGAGGGAGGGAGAAGGGAGGGAGAGAGGGAGGAAGGGAGAGAGGAGGGAGGGAGGAGGAGGAGGGAGGGAGAAGAGGAGGGAGGAGAAGGAGGGAGAGAGGAGGAAGGAGGGAGGGAGGGAGGGAGGGAGGGAGGGAGGGGTGTGAGGAAGAGGGGGGAGGAGAAGAGGGGAGGGAGGAAGAAGGAGGAGAGAGGGAGGGAGGAGGGAGGGAGAAGGAGGGAAGGAGGAAGGAGGAGGGAGAGAGGGAGTGAGAGAGGGAGGAGGGAGGGAGGGAGGGAGGGAGGGGGAGGAGAAGAAGGAGGGGGAGGGAGAGAGGGAGGAAGGGAGGAAGAGGAGGGAGGGAGGGAGGGAGGGAGGAGAAGGAGGGAGGGAGGAGAGGAGGGAGGAGGGAGGGAGGGAGGGAGGGGGGGAGGGAGGGAGGAGGGAAGTGGCGAGAGAGGGAGGGAGGTAGGGAGGGAGGGAGGAGGGAGGGAGAGAGAAGAGGAGAGAGAGGAAAAAGGAAAAGGGAGGGAGGGAGAGAAGGAGGAGGGAGGAGGGAGGGAGGGAGGAGAAGGAGGAGAAGAGGGAGGGAGGTAGGGAGGGAGGGAGGGAGGGAGGGAGGGAGAAGAAGGAGGGAGGAAAAGGAGGAGAGAGGAGGGAGGGAGGAGGGAGGAAGGGAGGAGAGGAGGGAGGGAGGGAGGGAGGAGGAGGGAGGGAGGGAGAGAGAGAAGGAGGGAGGGAGAAGGAGGGAGGAGAGGGAGAGAGGGAGGGAGGGAGGAAGGGAAGGAGGGAAGAACTGAAAGGAGGGGAGGGAGGGAGGGAGAGAGGGAGGGAGGGAGGGAGGGGGAGGGAGGGAGGGAGAGAGGGAGGAGAGAGGGAGGGAGGGAGGAGGAGGGGAGGGAGAGAAGGGAGGGTGAAGGGAGGAGACAAGGAGGAGGAGGGAGGGAGGGAGGAGGGAGGGAGGGAAGGGAGGGAGGG
>NC_091578.1:32549234-32551734 GCF_042767895.1 Penaeus vannamei | reverse complement strand
TACCCAGTCTCCTTACCACATACCCTTACCTCATACCAGCTTCCTAACTCATTTTACTCCATAGCTAATAATCTTGCCCAACCTCTACCTCATACCCGCTACCCTACCTCATACCTACCCACCCCTACCTCATACCCACTATCCTACCTCATAACTGACCCTTCTCCCCCTCCCTTCCCCCACCTCCTCTCCCCCCCCCCCCTTTTTTTTAACATGCAAATATGCTTCGCTAATTATCACATTACAGAGTTCAGTTGTTGATCATAACGGTCTGATCTGACGGCCAATGTTCCTTCAAAAGAGGTTTGGCGGCCTTTGAGGGTTGTAGCTGAATAGGGTTGTTGGGTCGTTGGGTTGTTGTTGTTTCGTTGTTATTGTTGTTGGTGATGGTGTTGTTGTTGTTGTTTTTGTTGGGTTTTGTTGTTGTTGTTATTGTTGTAGTTGTTGCTGTAATTATTGTTATTGTTGTTGTTGCTGTTGTAATTTTTGTTGTTGATGACGTCATCATTGTTATTATATTACCATCAATATATGTAGCAATATTTCTATTTGTGTTGTTACTAGTAATATCCTCACCATCGCCATCATCATCACCATCTTCATCATTATCACCATTATCATCACCATCGTAGTCTTCCTCCTCATCACCATCATCACCATCAGTAACATTATCACCATCACTATCATCATCATCACCATCATCATTATCCTTACTATTATCATTACAGTTGTTATCATCATGAGTAGCAGCAGTATGTATAATTGATATTATCATCACTCTTCATCACAACATATAATATAATTACAGTTGATTACCCTTACTTTTGTAATAACAGTAACAATATATACATAATAATGATGATAATGATTATAATGATAAAGGTGATAATGATGATAATGATAATGATGAGAATAATAATGATAATGATAATGATAATGATAATAATGATGATAATGATAATAATGATAATGATAATGATGATAGTGATAATAACAATGATGATAATGATAATGTTAATGATACTAGTAATTATCATAATTTTAATTCGCATGAACATTTCTTCACTGGCCCACTAACCTCACTTACAAATACTTAACAACCAGTCACCCACAACCTCTTCCACAAGCACATGGACAAAACAACCACAAAACCACATTACTCGCTACAGAAAACATAACCTACATACACTACCCACATGGCTGATTTCTTCCCATCTACAACATACCCAGTCTCCTTACCACATGCCCTTACCTCATACCAACTCCCTAACTCATTTTACTCCATACCTAATAATCTTGCCCAACCTCTACCTCATAACTGCTACCCTACCTCATACCTACCCACCCCTACCTCATACCTCATACTCACCTTTTGCCTCATACCCACTATCCTACCTCATACCTCATACCCACCTCATATCTCATACCCACTCCCCCGACTCCATACCCACTCCCTCATAACCGCTACCCTACCTCATACCTACCCACCCCTACCTCATACCCGCCACCCACCTCATATCTACCAACCCCTACCTCATACCCACCTCATACACGCTACCCTACCTCATACCTACCCACCCCTACCTCATACCTACCCACCCCTGCCTCATACCTACCTAGCGCCGCTCATACCTACCCACACCTACCTCATACCCACTCCCCCGACCCCATACCCAATCCCCCGACCCCATACCCACTCCCTCCAACCGCATACCCACCCCCAACTTACCCTAACCTGACCTAACCTTCTCCTTCCTGCACCTGCTACCCAACACCGCCCACCTCACGCCCACAACTCCGCCCACGTGTAAGATATCCATTGAGAGAGGGGGGGGGGGGTTGGTGTTATTTTGAGGGGGGAGGGGGAGGAGGGAGGAGGTGGAGGAGGAAGGGAGGGAGGAGAGGAGGGAGGGGGAAGGGGAGGAGGAGGAGGATGAAGGGAGGAGGGGGGAGGAGAGGAGGAGGGAGAGGGAGGAGGAGGAGTGGGAGGAGAAGGAAGTAGGAAGAGGAGGAGGGGGGGGAGAGAAGGAAGAAGGAAGAGGAGGGAGGAGGGGAGGGACGAGAGGGGAAGAGAGGGAGAAAAGAAAGAGGAGAAGTATGAAGAAAAGAAAGAGGAGAAGGAGGAGAGAGAAGAAGGGAGGAGGGAGGAGGAGGAGGAGAGATCGAGAATGACACACGGCAACGGAAAGGTCCTCTTCCTGCATGTACGTGTCCTAAGGGTAAGGAGGGTAGGGGGTGGGGAGGGGAGTAGGGGGAAGTGGGGTAAAAGTGGGGGGGTAGGGGTGGGGAGTGAGGCTGAATTGGCCCTGGGCTCCAGGGGGTAAGGGACTAGAAGGGACCGAGGGAGGAATAAAAGGGGGAGAGGGGAGGAATGGAGGAAAAGGGAGGAAAGGGAGAGAGAGAAGGAATAAGGGAGAGTTGAGGAATGGATGAGAGGGGAGGAATGAAGGAGAAGGGAGGAAAGGAAGAGAAGAGAAGGAATAAGGGAGAGTTGAGGGAC
>NC_091578.1:32526173-32533734 GCF_042767895.1 Penaeus vannamei | reverse complement strand
AGGGAGAGGATAGCGGAGACGGAGGGAAGACGTAGAAGGGAGGCAGACAGGCAGAAAAAAGCGAAGGGAACGAAAGTGGAAAAGGAAAAGGGAAAAAAATGGGAGATAGAGAAAAGGAATGGAAATGGGAAAAGGAAATGAGAAAAAGGGAGATTGAGAAAAGGAATGGAAATATGAAAAAGAAATGGAAAAAAAGAAAGACGAGATAGAGAAAAGGAAAAGAAATAAGAAAAAGAAATAGAAAAAAAAGACAATGGAAGACAAACCAGCGCAGATATCAAGATAGAAACACATTATGTTAAGAGCTCAGAAAAGATAAAAAATAATAAAGAATAATAAAAAAAATAATAAAAAAAGAAAAAGAACAAGAAAAAAGTAGATTAAAATGCAAAGAAGGGAGAAAGAAAAATAAGTATTTCAAGCGGGGAATGTGAGACGGTAAATAGTCTGGAGAGGGAAGAGGAGGGGGGAGGGGGAGGGGGGGGGAGAAGGGGAAAGTGAAGTAGAGGAAGAAAGGGGGGGGGAGGTGGGGGGATAAGGAGGCAGAAAAAGAGGAGGGTAGGAGTACGAATAAGGAAGGAGGAGAAGAGAGGGAGGTAAAGAAGGAGGAAGAAGATGGAAGGAGAGGGAGATAAAGAAGAAGGGAGAGTAAGTGAGAAGAGGGGAAGAATGGGAGGTAGAGGAGAGATAAGGGAGGAGGAGATGGAGGTAAAGAAGGAGGGAGAGTAAGGGAGAAGAAGGGAAGAGAGATAAGGGAGGAGGAGAGGGAGGTAAAGAAGAAGGGAGAGTAAAGGAGAAGAGGGGAAGAGAGGAAAGTAGAGTGAGAGATAAGGGAGAGAGAGAGAAAGAGATAGAGTGAACACTGAATAAGAGAAGAAAAGAGGGAGATAGAGAAAGAAGACGAGCAAAGTAGGGAGACCAGAAGAGTTAAGAAAGAAGAAGAAGAAGGGGAGAAGTAGGAGGGAAAGGGGAAGGGAGAGGGGGAAGGGAGGGAGGAGTAGGAGGGAAAGGGGGAAGGGAGAGGGGGGTGGAGAGAGGGGGAAGGGAGGGAGGAGTAGGAAGGGGGGGAAGGGAGAGAGGGGAAGGAGGAGGGGACGGGGGAAGGGAGGGAAGGGGGAAGGGAGAGAGGAGTAGGAGGGAGGAGGGAGGAGTAGGAGGGAAGGGAGGGAGGGGAGTAGGGAGGGGAGGGGGAAGGGAGAGGGGGGAAGGGAGGGAGGAGTAGGAGGGAGGAGGAAGGGGAAGGAGGGAGTAGGAGGGGAGGGAGGGAGTAGGAGGGAAGGGAGAGAGGGGAAGGGGGGTGAGGGGAGGCGACCCAATGAACGAAGGCTCTGTACCAAATGTGAAGTGTCGCGAGAGGGAACAGGAGGCTCGTGTTAATGCACTAAATGGCGACTTTTTTTTTTTTTTTTTTTTTTTTTTTTTTTTTCTTTTTTTTTTTTTATAGGGAGAGGGGGTGGGGGGTAAGAAGGAGGGGTTTGGGTCGCTGGGGGAGGGGGTAGAAATGGGGGGTTTGGCTTCCTGGGGGGGGGTAATAAAGGAGGGGTTTTCTCGCTGGGGGGGGGTAAAAAAGGGGGAGAGAGAGAAAAAAAAGCAAATTTAAATACAAAGATATAACAATAAATCCATGAATAAATCATCTGAGAGATGAAGAGAGCGTACAGCAAGATAGAGAAATTTTATGAAAAATAGAAAGCTGAAGTGAAAAACGTGGCAGAAAACGGATAATTATTTTTCTTTTATATATTTCTGGGAAAAAGTGTATATTTTTTCCTAATCTATAGTTATTATAAATTATATTGTTATTATATACATATATAATTTTTTTTTATCTATAGTGCTTCCGGGAAAAAAATAATCGAAGAAAACTAACAATTATTTTCCTTTTATATATTTCAGCGAAAAATGTATATTTCTTTTTTCTTTTTTTTATCTATAGTGTTTCCGGGAAGAAAAATAATCTGTGCATGATTTTATCAACTGTACTTGATGATTTGGCAATAAAACATTCATCATTTGCAGAAAATATGTTTAAAAGAATTATTTTAAAGGTTTTTAATTCATTTTTTCTATTTATATATCTCATTTTCTATTCTTTATTTATTTTATTTCATCTTTTCATTCACTTATCTTATTTTATTTATTTATTTATTTATTTGAGATTTTGAATATGATATAAGTTAATCTCTATCTATTTTACCGTTTGTTTAATAAAGTCAGTCTGTATATATTAAATGTTTTATATGTCATGGGAAACGTAATGATTGACACTATTGTTATTATTACTATTAGTACCAATGAAAATGATATGACAAACGTAATTATTGGAATGATCATGATGATTATGTTAAATATATTTAAAAGATTATATGTTTGTTCATTCGTATTGCAGTTTGATCAAATATGTTCGTCTTTATAGGGATATTGTTCGTAATTGTAACTTATGATTTGAGACGAAAATTAATTAATACCCCCATCTCTTTACCTTCCTTCCCCCTCCCCATTTCCTGTAACTCCCCACCCATTCTCCTCCTTACCCCCTCTAACCCCTACTTATTTTCCCTTTCATCCCCTCCCCCTACCTCCCCCACCCATTATCCCTCCTCCCCTCCTACATAACCCCCACTCCATTTTCCTCTCTGCTTACAATAAGCCCCTTCCTCCCCCACCCATTCCCCTCCTCCTTCCTCCCCCACAACTCCCTCCTCCATCCTCCCCTGTTCCCCACTGACTCACTTCCTCTATCCTCCCCCCTTAACTCCGTTCTTCCGATCCTCCCCCTTAGCCCCCTCCTCCATCCTCCCCCTCCCCTTTAACTCCCTTCTTCCATTCCCTCCCCTTCCCCCTTAACCCCCACCCTTACAACCCCCCCCCTCTCCCCCCCCCCCGATCCCACTAAAAACCAAAAAAACAAAAAATGACATTCACCGTACATTCCATCAACAAAAAGCAACAAGCCTATAGGTCGTTTCCGCAAACATAAACCAGCGGGAGAGATGAACAGCAACAAGACCGACGTAAACAGTACTATTTATACGCCTCTTTCAGTCGTTACAGCAAATTACACTCGGGGTAGTAGTAGACTTTCCATCGCTGTGTGTGCTTGGACGTGGGTTTTTTTGGCGTGTGGGACTCGCGTGGTGGTACGTGATGGGGAAAAGAACTGGTGAGACGTGGGGTGACTGGTTGGAATTTGGTGAAACGCGGGGGAACTCGTTGAAATCTAGAGAAACGTATAGAGACTTGGTGAAACTTGGTGAAACGTATAGAGACTTGGTGAAACTTGGTGAAACGCATAGACTTGGTGAAACGTGGGGGAACTCGTTGAAACGTAGAGAAACGTATGGAGACTTGGTGAAACTTGGTGAAACGCAGTGTGACTGGTTGAAACGTAAAGAAATATTGTGAGAATTGTTGAAACCTGGTGAAACACAGTGAGACTCGTGGAAACTTAGAGAAACGTATAGAGACTTGATGAAACGCAGTGAGACTCGTTGAAACGTAGAGAAACATAGTGAGAGTTGTTGAAACTTGGTGAGACTCGTTGAAAAACCTAATGAAACGCAGTGAGACTGATTGAAATCTGGTGAAACGTAGTGAGACTCGTTGAAACTTAGTGAAACGCTGTGAGTCTCGTCGAAAAAGGTAGTGAAACGCAGTGAGACTCAAAACTTAGTGAAACGCAGTGAGACTCGTTCAAACCTAGTGAAACTGTGAGACGTTGAAACATGGTGAAACCTTTGATATGCATTGATACCCGTTGGCGCAAACTGAAACTCCGTGAAACTAGAAAAAAAAATCAGTGACCCACTAAAATGCAGTGAAACCCGGTGAAACACTAGGAAACTCCATGAAAGGTGATAGCAAAGTGAAATTCAGGTAAAAGCAGAGAAAACCTGAAAACCCCCTTGGAATCCATTGAAACATAATGAAACCAGCGACAACTACCGTGAAACCCTATGAAACCCAGTGACACCCTAACCCAAGGTGCCCAAAAAGTAAGTAACACCACTTCATTTTATAGCCTGTTAAACCCATTTTTTCTTAGTGTATTCTCTTCGTTTTCATAAGTAGAACGTGGAAGTTTTGTTTTATTTCTGTTAATTATAGCAGTATCGAGTAAATTATATAAATAATTATAAATCTAGACATGTCTGGTATCTCACAGCACATCCTCATTGGCTAAAGGGGATGACGTCATTTAGCTCCGCCCCATTTTCCACCTGTAAGTCTATGCAATCTATTTTGGCAAGTGTTTTTTCAGTATATTTTCTTTAAAAATCATTAAATAATGACGATAGTACAAAATAATGGAAAAAGAAATAATGATAAAAAAGTCATCTTAATATTTGCAATAAAAATGACGGTAAAGAGGCGGGGCTTAGCTCGTGAGTTGCCAGCTAGGATTTTCATTGAGTGCTTCCTGCCTTAGAGATACCCCTCCCGAACCCAGTGAAATCTGAACCCCTATGAACCCCTGTGGAACCCAATGAAACCCAGTGAGAAATATTACATCATAATTCTTAGTCGTGCCAAATATGCCTTTTAATTGGGGCAAATGTTATTTTCTTGCCTTGGGGGAGGGTAAAATTATTAGACAATTTATATTACTGTATTTATATCTCGATAGCGGTCTGAGATTAAATTATGATGAATATTATCCATAATTTATTGCATTACTTATTTATTTTATTTGGTTTTATCCTGTGATGTTCGTGATTATAGTTATTGTATCTTGCATTGTATTGTATTTTGCTGTATTTGGCTTTGCGATTTATCTGTGATTCTGTGTACTAATTACGTGTTGTTATGTTATGCATGTGTATCCTCTGTGTGTGTGTGTGTGGGTGTGTGTGTGTGTGTGTGTGTGTGCATATCTCTCTCTCTCTCTCGATCGTCATTCCCTCACTCACTCGCTCGCTCACTCACTCACTCACTCACTCACTCGCTCACTCACTCACTCACTCACTCACTCACTCACTCGCTCACTCACTCACTCACTCGCTCACTCACTCACTCACTCACTCACTCACTCACTCACTCACTCACTCACTCACTCACTCACTCACTCTCCACTACCAACAACAACAACAACAACAACATCCACCACCCCTCCTCCTCCTCCACCACCTCCAACTCCTCCTCCACCACCTCCACCTCCCCCACCCCCCCCACCACCACCACCACCCACCACCTACCCCCACCTCCACCTCCACCTCCAACAACAACAACAACCAACATCAGCCGACAACCACCACCGCCACCACCACCACCACCAACAACCACCACCATCACCAACCAACAACCACCACCACCACCAACAGCAACAACAACTCCACACCAACAGCAAAAATAACAACCACCACCAACACCAGCAACAATAACAACAACAGCAACAAAAACAACCACCACCACCAACAACAACAACAACAACAACAGCAACAACTACCACCACCACCCCAATACCCACGCCCCGCCAACCCCCGACCGCACCGCCCCGACAGGAGCAAGGAGATAACCCGGCAAAGATGGAGAACCTGTCGCCTTCACTTTATGCATTATTATCGCGCTCCTGTCGGGATTCGAGAGCTGTCGGGATTCGAGAGCTGTCGGGATTCGAGAGCTGTCGGGATTCGAGAGCTGTCGGGATTCGAGAGCTGCTGGGATTCGAGAGCTGTCGGGATTCGAGAGCTGTCGGGATTCGAGAGCTGTCGGGATTCGAGAGCTGTCGGGATTCGAGAGCTGTCGGGATTCGAGAGCTGCTGGGATTCGAGAGCTGTCAGGATTCGAGAGCTGTCGGGATTCGAGAGCTGCCGGGATTCGAGAGCTGCCGGGATTCGAGAGCTGCCGGGATTCGAGAGCTGCCGGGATTCGAGAGCTGCCGGGATTCGAGAGCTGCCGGGATTCGAGAGCTGCCGGGATTCGAGAGCTGTCGGGATTCGAGAACTGTCGGGATTCGAGAGCTGTCGGGATTCGAGAGCTGCCGGGATTCGAGAGCTGCCGGGATTCGAGAGCTGCCGGGATTCGAAAGCTGTCGGGATTCGAGAGCTGCCGGGATTCGAGAGCTGCCGGGATTCGAAAGCTGTCGGGATTCGAGAGCTGTCGGGATTCGAGAGCTGTCGGGATTCGAGAGCTGTCGGGATTCGAGAGCTGCCGGGATTCGAGAGCTGCCGGGATTCGAGAGCTGCCGGGATTCGAAAGCTGTCGGGATTCGAGAGCTGTCGGGATTCGAGAGCTGTCGGGATTCGAGAGCTGTCGGGATTCGAGAGCTGCCGGGATTCGAGAGCTGCCGGGATTCGAGAGCTGCCGGGATTCGAGAGCTGCCGGGATTCGAAAGCTGTCGGGATTCGAGAGCTGCCGGGATTCGAGAGCTGCCGGGATTCGAAAGCTGTCGGGATTCGAGAGCTGTCGGGATTCGAGAGCTGTCGGGATTCGAGAGCTGCCGGGATTCGAGAGCTGCCGGGATTCGAAAGCTGTCGGGATTCGAGAGCTGTCGGGATTCGAGAGCTGTCGGGATTCGAGAGCTGCCGGGATTCGAGAGCTGCCGGGATTCGAGAGCTGCCGGGATTCGAGAGCTGCCGGGATTCGAAAGCTGTCGGGATTCGAGAGCTGTCGGGATTCGAGAGCTGCCGGGATTCGAAAGCTGTCGGGATTCGAGAGCTGCCGGGATTCGAGAGCTGCCGGGATTCGAGAGCTGTCGGGATTCGAGAGCTGCCGGGATTCGAAAGCTGTCGGGATTCGAGAGCTGCCGGGATTCGAGAGCTGCCGGGATTCGAGAGCTGCCGGGATTCGAGAGCTGTCGGGATTCGAGAGCTGCCGGGATTCGAGAGCTGCCGGGATTCGAGAGCTGTCGGGATTCGAGAGCTGCCGGGATTCGAAAGCTGTCGGGATTCGAGAGCTGCCGGGATTCGAGAGCTGCCGGGATTCGAGAGCTGTCGGGATTCGAGAGCTGCCGGGATTCGAAAGCTGTCGGGATTCGAGAGCTGCCGGGATTCGAGAGCTGCCGGGATTCGAAAGCTGTCGGGATTCGAGAGCTGTCGGGATTCGAGAGCTGTCGGGATTCGAGAGCTGTCGGGATTCGAGAGCTGCCGGGATTCGAGAGCTGCCGGGATTCGAGAGCTGCCGGGATTCGAAAGCTGTCGGGATTCGAGAGCTGTCGGGATTCGAGAGCTGCCGGGATTCGAAAGCTGTCGGGATTCGAGAGCTGTCGGGATTCGAGAGCTGTCGGGATTCGAGAGCTGTCGGGATTCGAGAGCTGCCGGGATTCGAGAGCTGCCGGGATTCGAGAGCTGCCGGGATTCGAAAGCTGTCGGGATTCGAGAGCTGCCGGGATTCGAGAGCTGCCGGGATTCGAGAGCTGCCGGGATTCGAGAGCTGCCGGGATTCGAGAGCTGCCGGGATTCGAGAGCTGCCGGGATTCGAGAGCTGCCGGGATTCGAGAGCTGTCGGGATTCGAGAGCTGTCGGGATTCGAGAGCTGTCGGGATTCGAGAGCTGCCGGGATTCGAGAGCTGCCGGGATTCGAGAGCTGCCGGGATTCGAGAGCTGCCGGGATTCGAGAGCTG
>NC_091578.1:32498673-32513673 GCF_042767895.1 Penaeus vannamei | reverse complement strand
TAAAACCCCACACACCCAGATATACACACCTACTACGCGTGTACACACAGTGATGTACACACACAACCCATACACACACAGATACGCACACATACATAAACATATATAGCGATGTACACAAACTATAGAAAAGCGAAATCAAATATTAAACTTCCAACAGCTGCAAAAATTACTTAGAGGAATAATACACACATACACACACACAAATAGAAATACAAAAATCTAATATTTATATGAAATAACTTAAAACATGAATATATATGAAACAACTTTAAAATATGAACATTTGAAATCACTTTAATATATATGAAATAACTTTAATATATACGAAATAACTTGAAATTTTTACGAAATAACTAATATATAAGAAATAACTTTAATATATATGAAATAACTTTAAATACACACGAAATAACTTTAATATATATGAAATAATTTTAAATTCATACAAAATAACTCAATGATATATAAGAAATAACTGTAATATATATGAAATAACTTCAAATTCATACGAAATAACATTTAATATATATGAAATAACTTTAAATCCATACAAAAAACTCTAATGTATAAGAAATAACTTTAATATATATGAAATAACTTCAAATTCATACGAAATAACATTTAATATATATGAAATAACTTTACATTTGTATGAAATAACTTTTTTTAACCATATCCGGTCCCCATTTACCCTGACAAGCGTGCGCCGGTGCTGCCATCTCGCGGAGGAGCGGGCAACTAACGCGCGCATCCTGGCCCTGTCTCCCTGCCACTTACCGCCAAGACAAGCATAAAATATGGTTAATAAAATTAGGCACTTTGGGCTTTATGGTAAATGCTTAAATGTTATATTATATTCGCTCGTCGTGTGAGAAGACGCCGTTAATGAATTTATCGACTTGTGGTGGAAACAAAGTGTTGCTTTTGCGTTGAACTTGAGGATGGGGTCTGTTGGTGGAGGGAAACGAGGGAATTGGAGGGAAAGAAGGAGAAAAAAGGGAGGGGTGAGAAAGAGGAAATAACGTGGGTGAGAGAGAACGGGGGGAGGGAAGGAAGGAGAGGGAAAGAGAGAAAGGGAGGGAGGAGGAGGAGGAGAGAGAGGGAGGGAAAGGGAGGAAGGAGAGGAAGAAGAGAGAGAGAAAGAGTAAAGAAGGGAGGGAGAAAAGAGAAAAATCAACATTGAGGAAAGAAATACATTGCTAAATAGACACAAAAAATATTAAGCTAAGATAGATAACCATGACAATAATAATACATTAAATAATCGACAAAAATATCAAATATCAAACATTCTCAAAACTCAAAAATTCAAAATATCAAAAAAAATTAAAACGAAGATACACTAGAATCACCATAAGACCCACAACCCTCACAATAACCCGTGATACCGCACCATACACTAAGAAAGTACGTGAGTATGTGAGTCCGTACATTATTCACGGACACGTACATGAGCCCCCTGTAACGTACACTATGAATAACATGTATGGGCGTCGAGCTCTTTTAAAAGAATTAAATCGTAAAAGAAAAGATCGTAAAATATTATGAGGTATGAGATTCACACCTCATAATCCCGGCCTGATGACCCAGTACTATGAGGGTGTAATGAGAGACATTACGAGCTTGTCTACACTGATAAGTAATGAGGTTCTGATAGTATAGCTGAGGCGACGGAATGCGGAAATAAGACACTCATAAATAGGTGACTCACTGGGTAAAAATATTGCCCTGTTTTACTTTCTTTTTGGAGGGGGGGGGGGAGGAAAGAGAGAAAGGGATGAGAGATGGGAAGGAAACAGAGGGAAAGGGAGGATTAAAGGAAGAAGAGAAGGGAGTAAAACGAGAATGATATAGTGTGTGTGATAGGAAAGAGAAAAAAGGAGAGAGAGAGAGAGAGAGGGAGAGAGAGAGAGGGAGAGAGAGAGAGGGAGAGAGAGAGAGGGAGAGAGAGAGAGGGAGAGAGAGAGAGGGAGAGAGAGAGAGAGAGGGAGAGAGAGAGAGGGAGAGAGAGAGAGGGAGAGAGAGAGAGAGGGAGGGAGAGAGAGAGGGAGGGAGAGAGAGAGAGAGGAGAGAGAGAGAGAGAGAGAGAGAGAGAGAGAGAGAGAGAGAGAGAGAGAGAGAGAGAGAGAGAGAGAGAGAGAGAGGGAGAGAGGGAGAGAGGGAGAGAGGGAGAGAGGCAGAGAGGGAGAGAGGGAGAGGGAGAGAGGGAGAGGGGGAGAGGGGGAGAGAGGGAGAGAGGGAGAGAGGGAGAGAGGGAGAGAGGGAGAGAGAGAGAGGGAGAGAGGGAGAGAGGGAGAGAGGGAGAGAGGGAGAGAGGGAGAGAGAGAGGGAGAGAGGGAGAGAGGGGTGAGGTAGAGGGAGAGAGAGGGCGTGAGGGAGAGAGAGGGCGTGAAAGAAAGAGGGAGAGAGGGAGAGAGGGAGAGAGGGAGAGAGGGAGAGAGAGGGGCGTGAGGGAGAGAGAGGGAGGGAAAGAAAGAGGGAGAGAGGGAGAGAGAGGGCGTGAGGGAGAGAGAGGGAGGGAAAGAAAGAGGGAGAGAGAGGGAAGGAGGGAAAAAAAGAGAGAGTAGAGAGACAGAGTCATACAGAAACAGAGAATCATAAAAAAGAGAGATTAAGAAATAAGAAATAAGAAAAAAACAAAAAAAAAACACGAAAGTAGAGAAACACGAAGAGGGGGTTACAGCTGACGGCCTCAACATCCCATACGATAAAGCCGATAAGAAACTGCCAGAAGCTTTGAGGAACGTCTTGAACATGAGTCAAGGAGGACTCGAGAAAGGGGAGAATCGGATGACATGACAGTGACTCACGCAATCCTGACGAAGGCGCAGCTGTTGGGACTTCGACTCGGAGATAGATGATGAGTCATGGAGTGCTGGGTGGTGTGTAGATTTTTTTTTTTTTTTTTTTTTTTGATAGATTAGGGAAATTTGAGTATTTTTAAGACGGCGGAATTTATTTACGGTTAGATTTTTTTTTTTTTTTTTTGATGGATTATTGAAAATTTGTTTTTTAAAGACGATGGTGGGAGTTTTGTTTACGTTTAGAAATATATTTTTACGATGGATTATTAAAATTTCATTTTTTAAGACGATGGTTGAATTTTTTTTTACGTTTAGAAATATTTTTTCTTCGATGGATTATTGAAAATTTGAGTATTTTTAAGACGGCGGGAGTTTTTTTTTTTTACGTTTAGAAACATATTTTTTTCGATGGATTATGAAAAATTATTTTCTTAAGACGATGGCATTTTTTGTTTTATTTTACGTTTAGAAATATTTTTTTGATGGATTATTGAAAATTTGAGTTTTTTTTAAGGCGGTGATTGGAGATTTTTACGTGTGTGTTGTCTAAAAGGAAGTATTTTAATTTATCTTAATAATATGAACCCCTTTCTCAAGATGGTAGCGTTGATTTCCCAATTAATGTATAATAAAATTTATTATCTATTAGAAAAAAAAACTCTAGAATTACTATTAATATTTCCCAGGAGAGTAAACATATCATAAATTAATCAGAATCATAAAATAATTGATAAAAAAAAATACGTTTGTACGGAATGCTCTTACTATATGCTATGTACAAGAATATTTTAATTAATCATTTCGATATAAAACAATTTTGATGATATAAAGGGAGGGGGGGGGAGGGAGTTGTCATGTTCTCTCTATGTTGCGTAGAAATGTTTTAATTAATTTTGATAATGATATGATACCATAGCTATGGTAATGGCGGGTAGGCCTATGGCGAGCTGGGTGAGTGTATAACTATGTTTTAATTAGTTGTGATGATGAAATAATTTGAATAATAGGTTGTGGTTGTTGCTTGTTGGGTCCTGTGTTTACGTGGGGGATTAATTAATGGGAATTAATTTTTAATCAATTTTTATGATAAGGGGTTTTATCTGTTTATTTCTTATGTCTTCTTATTTATCATTGATTATTGTTATTATTATTATTATTATTATTATAATCATTAGTATTGTTATTATTATTATTATAAGAAAACGAGTCGTAGATATTGTGATTTCAAGATGTCAATAAAATTAGGAAATGTAAAGTTATGGCATTGGATAATAAAACAATAATAATTTGCATTAATGCAGGAAATGTGAAGTTATGTGTATGGATAACAAAACTATAAGGAGTTACGTTTATGCAGGAAATGTAAAGTTAAGAGGTATGAATGTGAATGATAAAACTATACTTATTTACTTTAAAGCCTAAAGTAAAAAAGTAGTATATGCAACTTTGTACGATCGACCCCTCCCCTTCCGACCCACCCCCACCCCACCCACTCCAGCCCACCCCACCCCTACCCACCCCACCCACTCCAGCCCAACCCACCCCTACCCACCCCACCCACTCCAGCCCACCCCTACCTTTCTCACGGGTGGCACAGGTGATGACACGGACAATTTACAGTGCCATGCCAACAGTGGGGGGGGAGGGAGTATGTACCATCGATGAAAAATAAACATAATTATGATATTACTCAATCGAGCTTATACTATCAATAAAGAAATGGTAATCCACTTCTCCACCATTCTCCACCCCTCTCTCTCTCTTTATCCTTCTTCCTATCCTCCACTTCCCCCACTTACACCTCCAACCCACCCCACCACCCACTCCAACCCACCCCACCACCCACTCCACCCCTCCCACTCCACCCCACCCACCCACCCACCCCTACCCACCCCTTCCCACCACTACCCACCCAACCCACTCCACTCCAGCCCACCACCCACTCCAACCCACCCACTCCACCCCACCCACCCCAACCCTTCCCCTACCCACCCCAACCTATCCCCTACCCACCCCCACCCACTCCAGCCCACCCACCCACTCCAGCCCACCCCTACCTTTCTCACGGGTGGCACAGGTGATGACACGGACAATTTACAGTGCCATGCCAACAGTGGGCGAGGGGGAGGGGGGAGGGGGGTGTAAGGCCCACTAGGGTCTCGAAAGGCCAACAACTATAATTCGTTACCTTAAGCAGGCCCGCCATTTCCATAGCAGATTAGGGCGAGATTTGCATACAATGGGCGAGACTCTTGTGTTGTGCCTCGTGGTCGGCCTACAGATTTTTTCTTTTTTCTCTTTTTTTCTTCTTTTTTTCTTTTTCTTTTTCTTCCCGTTCGTTTTTTTTTCCTTCTTGTTCTTTTTTCTTCTTGTTCTTCTGCCCGTTCGTTTTTTTTCTTCTTGTTCTTCTTGTCGTTCGTTTCTTCTTCTTGTTCTTTCTTCTTTTCGTTCGTTTCTTGTTCTTCTTTCTTCTACTTCTTTTCGTTCGTTTCTTGTTCTTGTTCGTTTCTTCTTCTCGTTCGTTTTTTTCTTCTTGTTCTTTCTTCTTCTCCTTCGTTTTCTTCTTCTTGTTCTTCTTTTTTCTTCTCGTTCGTTTCTTTTTCTTGTTCTTTCTTCTTCTCCTTCTTGATCTTCTTTCTTCTTTTCATTCGTTTCTTGTTCTTGTTTTTCTTTCTTCTTGTTTTTTGTTTCTCTTTCCTCTTCCTCTTGGTCAGTTTTTATTGTTATTATTCTTTCTCCTTTTTTTTCTTTTCTTTCTTCGGTTTCTTGTTATTTTCTTATTATTCCCCTTTTTCTTTCTTCACTTATTTCTCTTATTTCTTTGACTTCTTCTCATATTCTTATTCTTTCTTATATTTCTTTTCCTTTAACTTCATCTTCCCTTTCTCCTTTTTATTTTTATTTTCTCTCTCTCTCTCTCTCCCCTCTCTCTCTATTTATATATATCTTTCTTTCTTTCCCTCCATCTCTCCTATTCCCTTCTTCCCACCACTCTCCCTTTCCCTCCTTCCCTCCTTCCCTCCTCCCACTTCTCACCCTTTACCTTCCTTCCTCCCCTCCCACCTCTTTCCCATTTCCCTTCCTCTCTCTCCCTCCCACCTCTCTGCCTCTCCCTTTCCCTCCCACCTCTCTCCCTCTCACTTCCTCCCACCTCTCTCCCTCTCCCTCCCTCCCACCTCTCTCCCTCTCCCTTTCCCTCCCTTTCCTCCCTCCCTCCCTCCCACCTTTCTCCATTTCCCTCCTTCCCACCTCCCTCTCCCTCCCTCCCACCTCCCACCTCTCTCCCTTCCTCCCCTTCCCTCCTTCTCACCTCCCTCCCTCCCTCCCACCCACCTCTCTACCTCCCTCCCCTTCCCTCCCTCCCACCTTTCTCCCTCTCACATCCCTCCCAACTCTCTCCCTCCCTTCCCTCCCTCCCACCTCTCTGCCTCTCGCTTTCCCTGCCACCTCCCTTCCTTCCTTCACTCCCTCTTCCTCCCTTCCCTCCCTTCCCCACCTCTCTCCCTTTCCCTCCTTCCGTCCCTCCCTCCCTCCCTTCCCTCCCTCCAACCTCTTTCCATTCCCCTCCCTTCCCTCCCTCCAACCTCTTTCCATTCCCTCCCTTCCCCTCCCTCCAACCTCTTTCCATTCCCTCCCTCCCACCTCTCTCCCTCCCACCTCTCTCCCTTTCCCCTCCCTCTCACTTCCCTCCCACCTCTCTCTCTTTCCCTCTCCCCCTCCCTCCCTTCCCCCACCAAACCCGAATTCACACCACCATCGTGAATTCCACCCACTCCCTTCCCGATCGCTGCTCCGCTCCATTTTTATTCAAATTTCCTCGATTAATTCATCGCAGCTTAAGTCCCGCAAGACATCCGTGTAAGAAAAAAAAAAGGAAGAGAAAAAAAAAAGGAAATGCATTTAAGCGGCGTCATGAAGTCCCAGGCACGTTCAGGCAGCGAATGGCGAATATGTGGAGATCGTTTCGGGTATTAGATTCTGGGGCCTTGTTTCCTTCCGTTAGATTGGGTGTGCATTTTATTATTAATATTATTATTATTATTGTTGTGTTGTTGTTCTTGCTGTTGTTATTGTTATTATTATCATTATTAGTAGTAGTATTAGGATTATTGTTATTATTATTATTTTTACTATTCGCCTTGTTTCCTTCCGTTAGATTGGGTGTGCATTTTATTAATGTCATTACTATAGATGTTTGTTGTACTTCATTAATATTTTTATTGTTGTTGTTTTGTTGTTGTCGTTATGATTATTATTGTTATTACTTGTTATTACTAATATTATTGTTATTATTGTTATTCTTACTCTTATTATTTTACTTAAGCTGTGTGTATTCGCCTTGTTTCCTTCCGTTAGATTGGGTGATGGAGGTAATACCAATTTTATTATCATTGTTACTATGATTATTTTTATTATTATTATAGATCTGTGCATTAGATTCTGTGCCTCATTTCCTTCAGATAGATTCTAGTGATTAGATAAGGTAATGGAGCAGTATCCAATACATTTTATTTTGTAAATTTAGTTCCGTGTATTAGATTCTAAGGCAATTCCAATACTTTTTCTGATATTAGATTCGTGTATTAGATTCAAGGGTTTATTTCCTTTCGTTAGATTGGGTAATAAGGCAGTATCCGATCTTTTGTTTTTTTCTTTTCTTTTCTTATTTCAGTGTCTTGCATTAAATTCCGAGTTTTGTTTCCTTCCATTAGATTGGGTAATGCGGTAGTATACATTTTATTGCTATTTTTATTATTATTTTTTTTTTATTGTTGTTGTTGTTGTTGTTGTTGCTGTTGTTGTTTCTGTTATTGTTGCTGTTATTGTTGTTGTTGTTATCTGTTTTAGTTCCGAGGAATTGGTTTCTTCTGTTACATAAGGTAATTGTTTAATGAAAATATAACCATTAGAACCATTTTTTCACTTCCTTTTTTGAAAACTCAAGAGACCAAAATGATCGACCATTTTCACTAAGCATCCGTAACTTTAGTGACGTCATCAAAATAAACCCCATGTTTTTTTTTCTTTTCTTTTTTTTACCAAAATTAGAATCAGACGCCATGACACCTCCTCGGGTTACTATTGATCTAGTCCAATACTTTTTAAAGGATTATATTATTTTCGTGCATTAGATTCTATGGTCTGTTTCCTCGCGTTAGATTAGGTGATGGAACAGCTATCTAGGCTTTGTTTCGTCCATTAGATTTGTTTTTCTCCCTCCCGCTCAATGGGGTTAAATGGCGTTAACGACTGAGATTGTATTTTGTGAATTAGATTATGTGGTTTGGTTGTTTGAACAGTTTAATACAATTTTTTGAGTTAGATTTATGTTTTGTGCCATTCCGTCTAATATTTTTGGAAGATTGTACCAAAAGGACGTACCAAAATTTACTTGTGGCCTTGAATTTAATCTGTTTTTGTTGGTTTGTTGGTTTGATGATATTCAGTTTACATTTTCCATCAGTCGTATCTGGTTTGTGTCGTGTTTTGATGAAATTGGAGTTTTATATATATGTATATATATATATATATATATATATATATATATATATATATATATATATATATATATGGATTTAGAACGAGAATAGAACTGATTTTTTCCCCTTTTTTGATGTTAAAATACAATTTCTTGTTTATGGAAAACGGTTGTTTGATAAAGTTTTAATAAATCATATTTATTAGATACACTTATTTCTTCCTCTCTCTCTCTCTCTCTCTCTCTCTCTCTCTCTCTCTCTCTCTCACTCTCTCTCTCTCTCTCTCTCTCCTCTCCCTCCCTCTCCCTCTCCCTCTCCCTCCTCCCTCTCCCTCTCCCTCTCCCTCTCCCTCTCCCTCTCCCTCCCTCCCTCCCTCTCTCCCTCTCCCTTCTTGATAGATAGATAGACAGATCAGTACATATATAGGTAAGTAATCAGACAGATATACAATAAATAGAAATATATGTAAATAAATAGACAGATATATATATATATATATATATATATATATATATATATATATATATATATATATATATATATATATCACATATATTGCACCATACGTTCTCATAAAATATATCCATTATAATATATCAATTGACATCTCTTTTATCTTTGTACATTGCACATACATTATAAATCACATCTAGTCAAATGCAGCACAATTAAATTTTAATTGCCTCATAAATATCAAGTATTCGTTATTATTATTTTTTTTTTAGAGCTGCATGTTCGGGTTTCAGATGGCTTCGTGTCATGCAAAAGTAGTGATGGATAAATTTATTGATGGGGATGATTATGATTATTAGAATGGTAATGGTAGGTATGGTGGTGATGGTGGGGAAGGTGGTGATGGTGGTAATAGTGGTGGTAATAAGGGTATTGGTGATGGTGGTGGTGAGAGTGGAGGTGGTGATGTAATGATGGTGGTGGTGAGAGTGAGGGTAATGGTGATGATGGTGGTGAGGGTGAGGGTGGTGGTAGTGGTGAGGTTGAGGGTGATGGCGAGGAAGGTGGTGGTGAGGGTGATGTTGATGTGGTGATAGCGGTTGTGGTGAGGATGAGGGTGATGGTGATAGTGGTGGTGAGGGTGATGGTGATGGTAGAAGTGATGATGGAAGTGGCGGTGATATTTGATTGATGAATGGCAATGATGATTACGAAAATTATGATCATGACAACGATAACAACTAATGAGACCCTTAATGAGAACCACACCAACAACATTGACAAAAAACAAACATAATCACAAAAACACAAAAATAAACACCAATAGCAAAACAAACAAATTTAAACACCACAATAAAAGACACAAAAATAAACACCAATAAAAAAATAAGGGTAATTATAATGATAATAGCAGTAGTAGTAGTAGTAGTAGTAGCAATAATAATAATAATAATAATAATAATAATAATACCCAACACCACAATAAAAAACACAAAAATAAACACCAATCGCAAAAAAAAAAAAACACACAACATACATATCAAACAACGACACAAAAAAATACAAAGATAAACAAAAAATAAAGCAATAAATAAATAAAAAAAAGAAAAAATAAAGCAATAAATAGATCAATAAAATAAACACCAATAACAAAAAACAAACAAACAAACGACACAAAAAAACGGAACAAGCAACAGGCCAACCACCCAACAGCCTCGTTAATGAGAAAACCACATGACAGGAACATCAATCGGATTTCTATTCATCAGACGAGACGGGGGAGGGTGGGGGGTGGGGGGAGGGGGAGGGGGAGGGGTGCTGGCCGTGTCAAGGCATCAACAGGAGAGGAAGGAAGGGGTGGGGGAGGAGGGGGTTGAAGACAGGGGGGGTTGGGGGGAGGAAGGAAGAGGACAAGGTGGGGGGTGTTGTAGGGAGGGGGAGGAGGAGGGAGGGAGTTTTGTAGGGGGAAGGGGGAGGAGGGAGGGAGTCTTGTAGGGGGAGAGGGAGTGAGTTTTGTAAGGAGGGGGAAGGGGGAGGGAGTTTTGTAGGGGGAGGAGGGAGGGAGTCTTGTATGAAGGGGAGAGGAATAGAGGGAGTTTTGTTGGGAGGGGGAAAGGGAGGGAGTTTGGTAGAGGGGGAAGGAGTGAGTTTTGTAGGGGGGAGAAAGGAGATTTTGGGTGTGGGTGAGGGGCTAAGGGGGATGCAGGTAGGGAAGGTGTGGGTGTGGCGGGGGAAGGGTTGGGGTTAAGGGGGAGATGGGTTTGAATGTGAAGTAGTGGGGTAGGGGAAGGGTTTAGGTGTGGGTGTGGTCGGTCGAGTGTTGAAGGGAGGGTGGTGTGGGAGTTAGGGAGGGTGTGGGTATAGGGGGAGGTTGGGGGATAGGGTATGTTGGGATTAGGGGAGGGGATAGGGGGAGGCGTTATTGGGATTGTGGGGAGGGTTGGTGTTGGGGGAATTTAGCAAATGAAATGGAGTTGAAAATGAAGAAGGGAAGGGAGGGGCTGGAGTGAGGGAGGGAAGGGAGGGGCTGGAGTGAGGGAGGGAAGGGAGGGGCTGGAGTGAGGGAGGGAAGGAGGGGCTGGAGTGAGAGAGGGAAGGGAGGGCTGGAGTGAGGGAGGGAAGGGAGGGGCTGGAGTGAGGGAGGGAAGGGAGGGGCTGGAGTGAGGGAGGGAAGGGAGGGGCTGGAGAGAGGGAGGGAAGGGAGGGGCTGGAGTGAGAGAGGAAGCAGGGCTGGAGTGAGGGAGGGAAGGGAGGGGCTGGAGTGAGAGAGAGAAGGGAGGGGCTGGAAGAGGGAGGGAAGGGAGGGGGCTGGAGGAGGGAGGGAAGGGAGGGAAAAGGGAGGGGCTGGAGTGAGGGAGGGAAGGGAGGGAAGGAGGGGCTGGAGTGAGGAGGAAGGGAGGGGCTAAAAGTGAAGGAGGGAAGGGAGGGGCCTGGAGTGAGGGAGGGAAGGGAGGGGTAAGAGTGAGGGAGGGATTAAATTGAAGGAGGGAAGGAAAGGTCGGAGTGAAGGGAGGGAATATGGAGGGATGGAGTCAAGAGGAGAAAGGAAGGAGCTATGAAGGGATGGAGTGAAGGAGGGAATGGAGGGATAGAGTGAAGAAGACAGAGGAGGGAGATGAGGAGGGATGGAGTGAAAGAGGAAAGGATAGAAATGAGGGAGATAAGGAGGGATGGCGTAGGGAGAGAGGAAGAAAGGGGGAGGAGAGGGAGAGGAGAAGGATAGAGGGAGGAAGAAAGGAGGAGACAGAGATGAGAGAGAGAGAGAGAGTGCGGGAAGAGAGAGAATAAGGTGGGAGGTAAAAAGGAACGAAGGAGGAAGGGAGAGAGGGAGAGGATATGATGGAGGGAAGAGAGTGAGGGAGAAGATGAAGGGAGAATGAGGAAGATGAAGAGAATGAGGAGAGACGAGGATAAAGGAGAGCGAGGGAAAGAGAGGATTGAAGGATGGTGGAGAAAGAGTGGAGTATGATGGAGTGAGAGGGATAACGGAAGATTATGAAAGGAGCAAAAGAGAGAGAGAGATGATGAAGAGAGCGAGGGGGAGATGCAGAAAGTGGAGGAAGTGACGAGAGAGAGGGAGCCAAAAGGGAGAAAGGGGAGACTGAAAAAGAACGAGGGAGAGAGGGAGACAAAATAAAAATGGAGAAAGAAAGTTGAAGGGCAGCGAGAGAGCGAGTGAGAGAGAGAGAGAAAGAGAAGGAGAGGGGGGGGGGCAGAGAGAGAAAGAGAGAAAGAAAGAAAAAGAAATGGAGAGAGATAGAGAAGAAGAAGAAGAGAGAGAAAGAAAGAGGAGAGACAACGCTCCCCCCCCCCCCCAAAAAAAAAACCCAAAGAATAAAGCATAGACAAAAAATACCTCCCCCCCCAAAAAAAAAAAAAAAAAAAATTACAAATTCAGAAAAAGAAATGTCCACAAACAGGGAAAAGGGCGAGGGGAGGGGGTGGGGGGTGAGGGGGAGGGAGGGTGTCAAAACCCCCCGAGTGGTGATGAATGATCGAGTCAATTTCTTTCTTTTTTTCTTTTTTGAAGCCTCGGGTGAAAATGACTCTTTGTAAAGCGAAACCTCTCGCAGACGACACGGAGACAAAAGCTGTTGATTCGGCGGGGTTGGCGACGGATTCTCTTCTCTTTGTTTTGTTTTTGGTTTTCTTTATTTTCCTCTATTTCGTTTCGGGTTTTTTGTCTGGGTGTCTGGGTGTTTGTTTGTCTGGGTGTCTGTTTATCGATTTCTCTCGGTCTGTCTGTCTATCTGTCTCTTTCTCTCTCTGTGTTTCTCTCCTCTCTCTCTCTTTCTCTCTCTCTCTCTCTCTCTCTCTCTCTCTCTCTCTCTCTCTCTCTCTCTCTCTCTCTCTCTCTCTCTCTCTCCCTCTCTCTCTCTCTCTCTCTCTCTCTCTCCTCTCTCTCTCCTATTCAGTCATCTTTTTTATTGTATAGCGAAATTGGAACGAGAAAAAATATTTCATTAGTGTATTTTATATATCTTTATATTCGTTCATCCAGCCGTTTATTTTGTGTATTTCAGATTTCGCGTTTTACAGGATTTTACCTAAATCTGCTTTCAAATCCAAAAATCCACACCTACTCTCTCTCTGTCTTTGTGTGTGTGTGTGTGCGTGTGTGTGTGCGTGTGTGTGTGTGTGTGTGTGTGTGTTTGTGTGTGCGTGTGTGTGTGTGTGCGTGCGTGCGTGTGTGTGTGTGTGTGTGCGTGTGTGTGTGTGTGTGTGTGTGTGTGTGTGTGTGCGTGTGTGTGTGTGTGTGTGTGTGTGTGTGTGTATGTGTATGTGTGTGTGTGTGTGTGTGTGTGTGTGTGTGTGTGTGTGTGTGTGTGTGTGTGTGTGTTTGTGTATGTATATATGTATGCATGTATAACTTTCTCTCCTCCCTCCTCCTCCTCCCTCCCTCCCTCCTTCCCCCTTTCCTCCTTCCTCCCCACCCCTCCCTCCCTCCCTCCTCCCTCTCTTCCTCCTCCCTCCACCCCCACTCCAACACACAGAACCCAAAATATTGAAAAGATCACATCCCCCCTCTCTCTCTCCTCCTTTTGCACGTGTTACGCCCAATCTCTAACACGTGCTTGTTGTGGGCGGGTCACGTGCACGCCCACAGAAGAGGGATCAAGTGTCATGGGCGTGAAGTGAGGGTCATGGGCGGGGGTGGGGCATTATTATTTTTTTTCTCTCACTTTGAGGGATTGGAATGGGGTGGGGATAGGAGGATGGGAAGAGGGGAGAGGGGGGGGGGATTTGGGGATAGGAGGGTGGCGGAAGGGAGGGTGTGGGTGGGGATAGGAGGATGGGGAGAGGAGAGTGGGGGGAGAGATGGGGAGAGGGGAGTGGGGATAGGAGGGTGGTGGAAGGGAGGGTGGGGAGGGAGATGGGGAGAGGGGAGAGAGTAGGAGGATGGTGGATAGGGAGGGTGGTGGAACAGGATGGCGATAGGAAGTAGGGAGGGGAAGGCACGGGATAGGGATAGGATAGGTGTGGGGATGCGGTTGGGGTGAGATGAAGAGGGGATCGGAGAGTAGGATGGAAAGAAGATGGGGAGAGGAAGATGGGATAGAAAAGGAATAGGTGGGGAGGGAGAGAGGAGTGAAGAAGGAGGTGGAATAGAAAGGCGGAATAGAATAGGAGTTGGGATAGAGGACAAGGATGGAAATAGGATGAATAGATGGGATGGGATAGAATAGAATCCGTTAGATAGGATGAGACGTAGGATGGAAAGGTGGGACGGGATAGAAATGGTGAATGGAGAAAGAAAGGATAGGTGTGGATAGGATAGGAATAGTGGGAATACAGGAATGAGGTGAGACGATCAGGAAAGAAGGATAGGAGAGGATAGGAGCGTAGGATAAGAGAATAGGAGGACGGGACAGGATGGGATGGAGATAAGGATAGGATACACAAGGACGAAGTGTAATCATTCTCTCTCACGGGTAGATTTTTTTATCTATTATTTATGAAATTAGTATTTTTTTTCTTTATCTTAAACCTTATTCATTCATTTTTATTCAACTTAAAAAATAATAATAAATAAACTTAAAAAAAAAACTTAAACTTAAAAACTTAAAAAATTAAATAAACGACTGCTCGTTTGGACCAAGAAATACGTCAAATTCCGCTGAATAAATAAATAAGTAAATAAATAAATAAACTTTTGATAAACTTGAAGAAGCAAATGCACATGATGATTATAATTAACAAAATTCCCCAGCATCTTAATTGGTCTAAGTCAACGAACTCAGAAAGTAAGAGACAAACTTATGCATAAACAGGAGGGAGGGAGGGAAGGGATGAGGGAGGGAAGGGGGATGAGGGAGGGAGGGAGGGAGTGGGAGTGAGGGAGGGAAGGGATGAGGGAGGGAAGGGAGAGGGAGGGAATAGAGATGCGGAGAGGGAGGGAGGGAGAGGGAGAGAGGAAGGGAAGAGGAATGAGGGAGGGAAGGAGGGAAGGGAAAGAGGGATGAGGGAGGGAAGGGGAGGCAGGGAGTGGGAGGGAGGTAAGGAGAGGGAGGGAGGGAGGAACAGGGAGGGAGGGAGGTAGGGAGAGAGAGGGAGGCAGGGAGAGGGAGGGAGGCAGGGAGAGAGAGGGAGGCAGGGAGAGAGAGGGAGGCAGGGAGAGAGGAAGGGAGGGAAAGGGATGAGAGAGGGAGGCAGGGAGAGGGAGGGAGGCAGGTAGAGGGAGAGGCAGGGAGAGGGAGGGAGGAAAGGGAGAGGCAGGGAGGACAGGGAGAGGGAGAGGCAGGGAGAGCGAGGGAGGCAGG
>NC_091578.1:32491173-32496173 GCF_042767895.1 Penaeus vannamei | reverse complement strand
TTTTTTTTAGCTATTTGTTTGATTGTGTTTTTTCTTTTTTTTCTTTTCTTTTTCTTCGGTTTTCGTTTTTTCGTTTATTCAGTTATTTTGTTTTATCGTTTTATCGTTTTTTTTGCTTGTTTTTTTTTGTTTTCTTTGTCTCTCGGTTTTCGTTTTTTTTTTTTTGTTTTGTTTTTTGTTTTTTGTTTTCCTTTCCTTTTTATCGGTTTTTCGTTTGTTTGTATTGCGAGATAGGGAAAACTTTTTGGTGCTTGGATCATTATTGTTATATTATATCATACTATTATATTATGTTATATTATACCATATTATATTATACTATACCATACTATTATATTATATTATATTATGTTATATTATATTATATTATATTATATTATATTATATTATATTATATTATACTATACCATACTATTATACTATATTATATTATGTTATATTATATTATATTATATTATACTATACCATAATATTATATTATATTATATTATATTATGTCTATTTTCAATATTATATTATATTATACTATACCATAATATTATATTATATTATATTATGCTATATTATATTATATTACATTATACTATACCATAATATTATATTATATTATATTAAGCTATATTATATTATATTATATTATACTATACCATGATATTATATTATATTATATTATGTTATATTATATTATATTATATTATACTATACCATAATATTATATTATATTATATTATGCTATATTATATTATATTATATTATACTATACCATAATATTATATTATATTATATTATGCTATATTATATTATATTATATTATACTATACCATACTATTATATTATATTATATTATGTTATATTATATTATATTATATTATATTATATTATACTATACCATAATATCATATTATATTATATTATGCTATATTATATTATATTATATTATATTATATTATATTATACTATACCATAATATCATATTATATTATATTATGCTATATTATATTATATTATATTATACTATACCATAATATTATATTATATCATATTATGTTATATTATATTATATTATATTATACTATACCATACTATTATATTATATTATATTATATTATATTATATTATATCATATTATACTATACCATAATATTATATTATATTATATTATGTTATATTATATTATATTATATTATACTATACCATACTATTATATTATATTATATTATATTATACTATACCATACTATTATGTTATATTATATTATGTTATATTATATTATATTATATTATACTATACCATAATATTATATTATATTATATTATGTTATATTATAATATATTATATTATATCATACTATACCATACTATTATATTATATTATATCATATTATATTATATTATATTATACTATACCATACTATTATATTATATTATATAATATTATATTATACTATACCATACTATTATATTATATTATATTATGTTATATTATATTATATTATATTATACTATACCATACTATTATATTATATTATATTATATTATATTATATTATATTATATTATATTATATTATTATATATTATATTATATTATATTATATTATATTATATTATATTATATTATATTATTATATTATATTATATTATATTATATTATATTATATTATATTATATTATATTATATTATATTATATTATATTATATTATATTATATTATATTATATTATATTATATTATATTATATTATATTATATTATATTATTATATTATATTATATTATATTATATTATATTATATTATATTATATTATATTATATTATATTATATTATATTATATTATATTATATTATATTATATTATATTATATTATATTATATTATATTATATTATATTATATTATATTATATTATATTATATTATATTATATTATATTATATTATATTATATTATATTATATTATATTATATTATATTATATTATATTATATTATATTATATTATATTATATTATATTATATTATATTATATTATATTATATTATATTATATTATATTATATTATATTATATTATATTATATTATATTATATTATATTATATTATATTATATTATATTATATTATATTATATTATATTATATTATATTATATTATATTATATTATATTACACTATTTTCCTCACTATGATCACTACCATATTCTTCATCACCAATAGACTGACATCATCCCTCACCACCACATTACTCATCACCATAACTCACCACCACCATGAATCACCACCACATTCCTCATCACCACCTTAAAGCTACATTCCTCATCACCATTCCCTATCGCCACCACATTCCTCATCACCATAACTCACCACCACCATAAATCACCACCACATACCTCATCACCACCATTCCTCACCACTACCATAACTCACCACCCTCATCCCTCCACCCCAGAGCTGACACCCCCACCCCACTCCCACCCCACCCCTACCCCCACACCCACCCCCACACACACCTCCACCCCCACCCCCACCCCCACACCTCCAATAACAATATAAACTAAATGCACCGATGCTGATAACGTCAGCGGAAAACACGGCCTTTGTTGATGCTGACGTCGGAGGAGGGGGTGTGGGGGTGTGGGGTGTGTGGGGGGATTGGGGGGGGAGGAGAGAATCCGCTCACCTCGTGTTATTTCTCACCTGGATTATTGGATAGGGGGGATGGGGGAGGGAGGGGGAGAAAAGGGGGGTAGGGTGGGAGGGAGGTGGAGGGAGGGTGGGAGGAAGGGGGAGGGAGGGTGGGAGGGAGGGGGAGGAGGGTGGGAGGGAAGGGGAGGAGGGTGGGAGGGGAGGGGGAGGAGGGTGGGAGGAGGGAAGGGTGGAGTGGGAGGAAGGGGGAAGGAAGATGGGAGGAGGTGGAGGAGGGTGGGAAGAGGGGGGATGGGGGAGAGTAGGTGGGAGAGAGGGAAAAAGAGGGGGAGGGAGGGAGAGTAGGTAGGAGGGGGAAGTAGGGGGGAAGGAGGGAGGGAAGGTGATAATGACTGGGGGTGGAGGGAGGGGGAGAGGGGGAAGAATGAGAGAGAGTGGGGGATGGGATGGGAGGGAAGGGAAGTAGGAGGAAAAGGTAAAGGGAGGTGGGAGAAAGGGGGAAGAGAGGGAAGGAGGGAAGGAGGGAAGGAGGGAAGGGTAGGTGATCATAATTGGGGTATAGGGAAGCGGGGGGGGGAGGTGTTTGTTTCATATTCTTTGTTTTTTTGTTTTGTTTTTTGTTTTGTTTTCTATTTTCGTCCTTTTTGTTTCTTTGTTTGTTTGATATCTATTCAGCGATGTTTTCTCTCTCACCATTCATCTTTAAATTCTTTTCTCCTTTTCTCCATTGCTAATGCCCTCTCTCTCTTTTTTTATTTTTATTTTTTACTTTGTATGTGTATTTTCTTGGGCTTTTCTCTCTCTCTCCCCCTCTCTCTCTCTCTCTCTCTCTCTCTCTCTCTCTCTCTCTCTCTCTCTCTCTCTCTCTCTCTCTCTCTCTCTCTCTCTCTCTCTCTCTCTCTCTGTCTCTCCTCCCTCCTCTCTCTCCCTCCCTCCCTCTCTCTCACACACACTTTCACTCATCCTTTCTTTCTCTTTTATTCTCCCTTCCTCCCCATTCTTATCTTAATTCTCAATTTGCTGTCTCCTTGCCCGCATCTGTTATCTCCTTTCTCTCACTTCCTCTTTTGGCTCATTTATTGTTATATTCTCTTCTTTATCGCCCCATCGGCTCTTCTTCATCTTCTTTTTCTTCATTCTCCTCTTTTTTTCTTCTTTTCTTACTACTACTACTTCTTCTTCTTCTTCTTCTTCTTCTTACTCCTCCTCCTCCTCCTCTTCTTCTATTTCTTCCTCTTTTTCATGTCATTTTTTCTGCTTTATTGTCATTTCATTGGGATTGAAAAAAATATGACCATACAAATAACGGCTTCCTGCAGCTAAAATTATTGAAATATAAATGATACAAATACTTACTGCTGCTGCTTGTATATTCATAAATGTTTATATATACTCAATGGCAATGATATGTTTACTTACGAGAGCAAACGAACGAGATAATAACACGAAATAATAACCTTTTAACTGCCCTATTCATGAGGTCTCAACATTCACAAACGAGTATCTTTTATCACGGTCCTTTATTATGGAATGTAAGAGAATGTAAGAATGTAATAAGAATGTAATAATAATGTAAGCGTAAGAGAATGCGCAACATTACTCTCCTTTAAAAACACACTCAGACAATATTTGTTATCTCAATATGCTCTCTAACTTGTTAATGTATAAGCTGTGTATTACGTTATTTTTTTTTCAAATTTCTTTGATGGTTCTGTAAAAATAATGTAAATAATTATATAAGATGTAAAAGAATGTAAATAGTTATATAAGGTGACAATAATGCTTGATGTTCGAGTAATAAAGGTAATTCTAGTTTGCTTCACATTTGTACGTGTGTATCATGTATCGGCTAAATATGTATCTACATATCCTTATGTTTGTATTATGTATACGGTTGTTAAACATCCATAATTGTTGCCGAGTCAAACTCCTGGAGGGCTCAGCCATGTTGTATAATGTATCATGCTTTTGTATTTGTAGTTTTTTGGCTAAATAGATTATTTGATTCTGATTCTGATTCACCTCCTCTTTCTCTCCCTCCTCCTGCTCCTCCTCTGTCTCCAGCCTCCTCTTCCTCCTTCTCCTTCTCCTTTTCCCACTTCTCCCCCTCCTTCCTCTCCTCCCCCTCCTCCCCCTCCTCCCCTTTTCTCCCATTTCCCCCTTCTTCCCTTTCTCCTCCTCCTCTATCCCTCCTCTTCCTCTTCCTATCCCTCCTCCTTCCTTCGGCTCTTCCGAAGACCTTATCCCTCCTCCTTCCCTTCCCCCTTCGCGTCCCATCCCCCTCCCTCTCCTTCCCCCCCCTTCCCTTCCCTTCCCTCCTCTTCCCCCTTCTCCCCTCCCCTAGCCCTCTCATCCCCCTCCCTCC
>NC_091578.1:32483673-32488673 GCF_042767895.1 Penaeus vannamei | reverse complement strand
ACTCTTTCTCCCTCTTCTCCCTCTCCATCATTTTGCCTCTCTCTATCCCTCTCCCTTCCTTCCTCTCTATCCCTCTCCCTCATCCTTCTTTCCGCTCTGCTATTATCTCCTCCTTTCTTCCATTCTCTCCCCATCTCGTCTTTCTCCGCCATCTTCTTCTTCCCCCTTCACCTTGTCTCTTTCCCCAACAAGTCATCACACCCTATCACCCCCTCCCTCCCCTCTCCTTACCGCATCCCCGCATCCCACCCCTATCCATCACTCCCCCCCCTCCTCCCCTCCATCCCACCTCTCTCCACCACCCTCTCATCTCCTCCCCCACCTGTTCTCCCACATCCCAGTCCTCTCCCCTCCCCTCCATCCCATCTTCTCCCCCACCTGTCTGTATATCACTCATTCTCTCTCCTCCATCCTACATCCCTTCCCCTTTCCTCCTTCCCTCCTCTCTCCACAACCCTCCCGTCCTCTCCCTCCTCTGCCCACCCTCCCCTCCCTACCATCTTCTCTCTCTCTCTTGACTCACCCTCTCATCTCTTCCCTCCCTTCCCCATTCCTCCTCTCTCCTCCCTCCCCACCATCCCACCACTCTCCATCTCACCCTCCCGTCACTTCCCTCCCTCCTGCCTCCTCTCTCCCCCTCAACCCTTCACCCTCCCCTCCTAATCCATTCCATCTCCCTCCTTCTGCCTTCCTCTCACCAGTCCATCCTATCTCCATGCCCTCCTCCTCTTCATCTTACCTTCCCCCCTCCCCTTTATCTCACCTCCCCCATCCCTTCCTCCTGTCCCCTTCTCCTCTTCATCTTCACCTCCCTCCCCCTTCCTCCTCCTGCCCCTCCTCCTCCCTTTCATCTCACCTCCCCCCCTCCCCCTCCCCACCTTTCCAAGATGTCCGCTACCGCTCGCAAGTCTAATCAACCTCTCTCGACCTTTACTGTTTGTTTACAACCTCATGACGACTTGTTCTTTAACCCCCCCCCCATACCCCCCCTTCCCCCTATCTTTTCCCTTACTCCTGTCTCTACCCCTTCCCTTTCTCCTACAGAAAGAGGAGGAGGAGGAGGAGGAGGAGGAGGTGTAGGAGGAGGAGGAAGAATAGGAGGAGGAGGGGGAGTATGAGGAGGAGAGGAAGAGGAGGAAGAAGAGGGGGAGTAGGAGAGGCAGGAGGAGGAAGAATAGGAGGCGTAGGAGGAGGAGGAAGAGGAGAAGTAGGAGGAGGAAGAGTAGGAGGAGGAGGAGGAAGGGAGGAGGAGGAGAGGGAGGAGGAGGAGGAGGAGGAGGAGGGAGGAGGGGGAGGAGAGGAGGAGGGAGGAAGAGGAGTTGGAGAATATGAGGAGGAGGTAGAGTAGGGGGAGGAGGAGGAGAGGGAGGAGGGGGAGGAGGAGGAGGAGGAGGAAGACGAAGAGTAGGAGGGAGGAGTAGGAGAAGGAGGAGGAAGAAGAGGAGGAGGAGGCGGAGGTGGAGGAGGAGAGGAAGAGGAGGGGGAGGAGAAGAAGGAGGAGGAGTAGGAGAGGGAGGAGTAGGAATAAGAGGAGGAGGAGGAGAAGGCGGAGTAGGAGGAGGAGGGGGGAGGAGGAGTAGGAGAAGGCGGAGGAGGAGGAGTAGGAGGAGTAGGAGTTGGATGAGGAAGAGAGGGAAGAGCAGGAGTAGGAGAAGGCGGAGGAGGAGGAGGAGGAGGAGGAGTAGGAGGAGAAGGAAGAGGGAGGAGGAGTAGGAGTAAACCGAGTAGGAGTAGGAGAAGGCGGAGTAGAAGGAGGAGGAGTAGGAGAAGGTAGATTAGGAGTAGGAGAGGGAGCAAAGAGAGGAGGTCATAGATCACATTTCTGAGTATGATGTTAACGATGTAATGAGGCGGCGATGATGACGTCTGCGGGGGCGCGGGGTGGGGGGTGGGGTGGGGGGAGGTAGTGACCTGTGAGAACCTCCCTTTCCTCTCCCCCTCCTCAGCCCCTCTCCCTCTGCCCGCACTCCCTCCCCACCCCCAGCACTACTCTCTCTACCCCCCCTTCCCCTTTCCTCTCTCCATCACCTCTCTCTCTGCCCCCACCCCATCCCCCCCCCCCGCCCTACCCCCTCTGCCCCCCTTCCCCCTTCCTCTCCCCTAGCACTACTCCCTCTGCCCCCACCCCCTCCCCTCCTCAGCACCTCTCCTGCTCACTGGTGGATATTGGGGGGGGGGGCGAGTTCCAATTGGGGGTCGTTCGTGTTGGGGAAGAATGGGGGGGTGCTGGGGAAGATTGGGGGGGGTTGGTGTTGGGGAAGATTGGGGGGGTTGGTGTTGGGGAAGATTGGGGGTTCGTGTTGGAAAAGATTAGAGGGGGAAGTTGGTGTTGGAGAAGATTGTGTTGGGGAGGTGATGGTGGGGAAGATTGGCGGGCTTAGGTGGGGGTTAAGGTAAGTGTAGGTAGGTGTGGGGTCTGGGTGGGGGTTTGGGGGTGGTGTAGGTAGGTGTGGGGTCTGGGTGGGGGTTTGGGGGTGGTGTAGGTAGGGATTGGGGATGAGTTGGGGTTTGGGGGAAGAAGGTAAAATTATGTGGTTAGGAGGGGCGTGAAAGGGGAGTAGGAGTGGGGGGAGGGGGTGAGAGGGGGATTGTGAGGGGAGGGAGGGGGTGAGTAGGGAGTCGGAGTGGGGGAGGGGTGATAATGGAGCGAGTAGCGTTAGAAATGTGGGATGGGGGTGGGGAAGGGATGGGGGTGAGGGTGGGGGAAGGGGGGTGGGGGTGATGAAGGCGAGGCAAAAGGTGAGCTTGAAAACTGCCGGTGTTTCCTTGCATAATTGTGTCTGACGGGGGCGCTTGTGTGTGCGTGGGGGTGTGTGTGTGTGTGTTTGTGTGTGTGAAAACTGTGTGTTTGCGTGTGTGTCTGCAGGGGGCGCTTGTGTGTGTGTGTGTGTGTTTGTGTACGTGTGTATGTGTGTGTGCGTGTTTGTGTGTGTGTGTGTGTGTGTGTTTGTGTGTGTGTGTGCGTGTTTGTGTGTGTGCGTGCGTGTGTGTGTGTGTGTGTGCGTGTTTGTGTGTGTGTGTGTGTTTTGTGTGTGTGTATCCGTTCGTGCTATGTGTGTGTGTGCGTGTATGCCTCACTGTGTATGTATGCATGTACGTCTATATACTTGAGTGTGCGTATGCATGTGTACACATCCGCTTCGTATTGTTAGCAAGATAAAGGCCAAACATAAATTCATATTCACAGCATGAATATGATTTTCGATATGCAACAGTCTGCTCTTAATGCAGGACGTTGGTAAGCATGAGGTCAAAGAATGAAAAAAAAAAAACGTTTATGCGAGTCTATGAGGACGAGTCGACGAAAGAAAACGGGAAATTTAGGGCATTCATCTTTCACTTTTTTCATTTTCAGATCTATGTTGATTCTTGTTTTATTATCTTCGTATTTTTATGTTATTCATTTATTTGCATATTTATCTTTCTCTCTATCTATGCATTTATTCATCTATTCATTGACATTGTTATTATCTTTGGAGTATTGTCTTCATTATTTTCCTTCTTGAGATTTTAGACTTGGGGATATGATCTTTAATAATTAAGTATTTTCACCCTGAAGTCTTTAAATCATTCTATTTTATTAATATATTCAGGGAAAAGTGAAGACAATTTAGTTATTTTCACAATGAATGATACTGCAGTAGGTAAATTGGTATCCTATTCATTTCCAGATGATTTTGAAGATGGTATACCGAAACGATATTTACGTATTTCATTGAAGGAAATATTCAGTTAAATCCTTTTCTCTTCTTTAGTTTCCGATGATTTTTCATATTTTGCCATCTTAGGGCTATCATCTTTCATGTTTTGCGATCTTAGGGCTGCCATCTTTCCTATTTTGCTATCTTAGGGCTATCATCTTTCCCTTATTTTGGGTTAATTATCTTTTATGTTTTGCTATCTTAGGGCTATCATCTTTTACTTATCTTGGGGTAATTATCTTTTATATTTTGCTATCTTAGGGCTATTGTCTTTCACTTGTACTTATCTTGGAATAATTATCTTTTATATTTTGTTACATTAGGGCTATCATCTTTCACTTATCTGAGGGTAATCATTTTTCATATTTTGTTATTCTAGGGCTATCATCTTTCTTATTTTGCTAACTTAGAGCTATCATCTTTCACTTATCTTGGGGTATTGACCTTTCATATCTTCCTATCATAGGGTAAGCATTTTAACTATCAACATAGGATGCAATATAGCATACTGCATAGCATAGCATAGCATACTGCCCACGTGTGTCCATATCTAGACCACGTGGTCTGCTACGGTCGCCACGTGGTCTAGATATGGACACACGTGGGCAGTATGCTATGCTATGCTATGCAGTATGCTATATTGCATCCTATAATCAATCAGGCTTATTATGTTTCTTTTATTGATAAAATTTACGAGAAAAAAATGGTTTGAGTGTGTGTGTGTGTGTTTATTTGTGTATGTGTGTGTGTGTGTGTGTGTGTGTGTGTGTGTGTGTGTGTGTGTGTGTGTGTGTGTCTGTGTGTGTGTGTGTGTGTGTGTGTGTCTGTGTGTGTGTTTATTTGTGTGTGTTAAAAGAGAAAAGCAAAATATAACGGCAATTTTAACCGTTCTGTCGGTTCTTGTGTTCTTCACCCAGACCTAGTAATTTCCCCTCTCCCTCTTCCTCCAACATTTCCCTCCCTCCCTCTCCCTTCCGCTTTCCCGACCTCCCCTTCCTCCTTCTTCCTACTTTCTCTCCTCCTTTTCTCCTTTTCTTCCCATTTGCCTCTTACTCCTTCACCCCCTCCTTCACCACTTCCCCCTCCCCTATCCCTTTCTTCCTCCCCATCCCCCTCCTTCCTCCCTCTTCCCTCTTCCCCTCCCTCTCCCTCTCCCCTACCACTTTTTTTCTTTCCCCCATCCCTCTCCCTCTCCCCCTACCGCTTTCTACTTTCCCCCATCCCTCTCCCTCCCTCCCTTTTCCCCCTCCCCATCCCCTCGTTCCTCTCTCCCTGCCCCCTTTCTTCTCTCCCACATTC